>NW_027070478.1:94354-125419 GCF_002906115.3 Quercus suber
AGGGAATGAATTGACCTGTGGAGGGAATGAATTGACCTGTGGAGTCTGTGAAATATCAACATATCCTTGATCACCTTCAACCAAGACTTGATTTGCCATGGCTACTTTGCTTCTCTGCTTATAACCAGGTGGAAATCCCACTAGTTTGTAGCACTTCTCCATAATGTGGCCAAGCTTCCCACAGTGACTACACATAGGCCTCCCTTTTGCATTATTTCCTTTGACATATTTGTTGTTCCCTGGAGTATAATTTCCCTGATTGAACCCTTGATTTCTGACTGCCAGAGCAGTTGTTTCAACTGAAGGAGCAACATTGAAACCTAAACATCTTTGCCTTTCTTCTTGAATCACTAAAGAGAATGCCTTATCAATGGAAGGACTAGGCTCCATCATGAGAATTTGTGTTCTAACTTGAGAATAAGAATCGTTTAAGCCATTCAAGAACTGCATAAGAGAATCTTGATGCTGAAGTGTTGTGATTTTGTCATTCACACCACAATTACACTTACCACATGAACAATATGGCAAAGGCCTGAAATTCAATAGTTGATCCCAAGCAGCTTGTAGATCAGTGAAGAATCCAGTGATCGTAGCAGCACCTTGCATCATAGTTGAAATTTGCTTCTGAAGTTGAGAGATTCTTGGTCCATTGGCTTGAGAGAACCGTTTCTTGAGAGTATGCCACACTTCAAATGCAGTGTCTCTGTAAATAACACTAGCAGTGAGATGAGGGGAAACGGAATTCAAGATCCATGAAGAGATCATTGAATTGCATTTTGACCAAGCTTTCTTCTCTAATGGTGTGACTACCATTGAAGCATTGATAGAGCCATCAACAAACCCTAGCTTGCTTTTGGCATCTAAAGCCATTATCATTGCTCTTGACCACATAGGATAGTTGTTCTCAGTTAATGGCTGAGTAACCAAAATTGCACCTGGTGTTTCACCATGATGTAAGAAGAATGGACTCCGTGGATCTTCCATTGGAGTCAGCTCTCGCTGAGAAGAGGAAGATGGAGCAGTTTGAGTGTCTTGAGCATTTGACGCCATTGGAGAAGACTCAAGCTCTGATACCATATAACAAAACAAAGAAAAGAATAACAGAATTCTATGAGTGCACAAAGAGGGAATTGGAGAAAGGAATTGAGAAACTTTCTCTTAATCTTTGTGATAAAATGAATCTGTACATTATTTGAGGTTATATATACACCTCTGTGCCCAAAACCCCAAAACAGAGAGTAACAAACTTAACAAATTAAACAACCCGTTTGTAATTCAGTTACAACACGTGTGAGAGACGGTTATAGCACGTGAGATGAAAGTGAATAAAAGTTACAAACAAGAACTACAAGTCGTTTAGTTTCTAACTTAAATACTCTTGTATCTGGTAGATGTCGTTTAGTTCTTTTCTTCTTCTTGCTTCAGTTCTTTCTCAGCTTGCTTCTTATTCTTCGATACTTTCTTCTTAACTGGTTTCTTCTCAATTATCTGATATCATTTATAATCCTAATCAATAAAATACTAAAATTTCTCAAAAGGATAAATTTCAATTAAAAAAACAATAACAACAACAACAACAACAACAAAGAAAACAGAAGGAGATGATACCCTAATAATAATAATAATAATATACCCACGATTGATGTTTTCAAAAAAAAAAAAAGCGTTTGATGAAACTTCCCATTCCCACTACAAAATGAAAACTTTCCACTAAACATGGCCAAAAAACTACTTTTGGATATCCTCCTACTTCTAGCCAAATACAATAACTAGAATTTACATGTCTCTCCTCCTGTTCTTCCTCTACTATTTCCTACTTCTAGCCAAAACTACTTCTATGCTGGCAGCTCCGCCTACATTCTTTTGGTGTACGATCCCTACACTAACTTACTACTTGGACCGTATGCAAAGATGTGTGCAAATCTAGCTTTATTTGGTTGTAAAGGTATTTAAGTTTTCTTCAATGCATAAATCTCAAATTGTGAAAAATGAAAATTTATGACACTAGACCCCTAAAATAAAAAGAGCCACATCGCACACGCGAAGCAATACAATCATATATAATGCAAAGTGTTTTCAAAAAATGATTTGAAAGAGGAAAATATGATGGGAGACGGCCATATATAAAATGAGAATGAGGAGTTTTAATCTCATTTTTTTTTTTTAGGTTTGGTAATTAGTGCTTTTGCTTTTCGTTAATCTTATTTAGCATCTCTAGTTTTTCAAACAGTTTTTGCAAAAGGGTCATATGTTGTTTTTCAAGGCAATTTTACACTCTTAAATTGCAACCCTCCCAAATTGATCACTAGTTAATTTCATGGAAATTACTAAATCTTAGACTTTTTAACTCTTCTTATATGGCTATTAGGAGGGTATTTTCACAATGTACGCCACTATATATGTCATCTTACAAGAACATTTTGCATGGCTTGTTTGTATGTGAATAGCATTGCTCTTTTTAAGGTACAAACAACATTCATAAGCTTTTTTTTTTTTTTTTTTTTGGGTAACAAAACAAAAAAATTTGTAAGTTGTTTCTTTGCCTGCGTTTGGATTGCACGGTAAGTTGCGGCACGTTTTCCGTTTCACGTTTTCTCCTCTCTCTTTTTTTCCGGCTTTTTTGACTTTGGGTGACAAAATTCACTGTGCATGTACTGTGCGTGCACTGTTCACGTACTGTTCATGCACTGTTCACGTAATATTTAATATTAAAAGTGGGTCCCACAACACTATTTACACATTTAAAAATTATTTTGCTACAATGTTTTCAGCAACAATCAGTTTTTAGCAACTTTCAACAACAATAAGTGCTATCCAAACGGACCCTTTGAATTAATGTTATGTGAATTCCCCCCGCCCACATAATCAAAGGTAATGGGGTTTCTTACAAGAAGGAATTGCTCTTTCCCCTATCTTATAGAAAACCTTTAATTTTTTATTTTTTAAATAAAATAAATTTGATAAATAAATTTTTTTTAAAAATTACAAAATACTAAGAAGAATGTATGTAAAATAAAAAAGACTGAATAACAAAAATATGATGCTCAATAATTTTCATATATTGTTAGAATTGTTAGTGTTGGCTAATTCCCGGATCAAAATCATAATATATACTAAATAATAAAAATTAGGCTTAAAAATTGATTGTACCAAGTGAATATCATGTTTAATTGCCAAGTAGTTGCACCAAATTGTAGCAGTTTTTTAGATAGAAACAACAATTTATTATTCTTATCAAATTTTTCTATATTACTTTATGAATTTTTTGGATAAACACAATCTTAATAGTTGATATCAACTTTTTTTTTCCTGATACTTTTCATTCTTTCTTGTGTTGAAGTGCCACAATTTTCTCTCTCCCAATACACGCTGCTATATACTGCTTCTTCTACTTCATATACTATACAAAATAAGTTGGCTCTTATGAGCTTTGATCGCACCAATAGGATATTTTTACCCAATTATCTATATAAATAATAAATAAATAAAAGAGTGGATATTGAGAAAGCAAATGAAAATCTTTGATACGAGGTGTTCAATCGATCCATCGGAGGGTCTTGAATCGTGGTTATAGGGTGAGTTTTTAAAAAATCATAGGGTGTATTGAATTGTTTGATTTAGTAAGGCAACGAAGTGGATTTAAAAAATCTTTGACAAGGTGTTTGCGTGTCACCGTGTTGTTTGTAGAGCCTCACAAGTTCCCCAATAGGAGGGTCCGCTGGAGGCATGAGCAATGAATGAGTGAAAATAATTTCTCCTAACAACTGCTGTTGAGGAAGATTGGGGTCTTGTAGCAACATCAAAATTGATTTTAAACCAACCTGGTTGAGGAGGAATCCATTTTGTAATCAGTGGGAACCAAATTGCAGACCAAGCAACAGAATTCATTTAGTAATAATTTGATTCAGTCAAGGCTACGAGATGACACATATATGCTAGATAAGCAACTTTATCAAGGATCAGTACTAGTTGTTTATGTAACATAACTACAATGTGCACTTTTCATTCACTATTCAATATTAGTTGTTTATTTGATAATTACAGTAATAAGGATTAACTAAGCAAGTGAATGTGGCAGAATCACAAATTCATTCAATTTTATTTTATTGAAATTTGAAACACTTTATTCTGAACTAGAGTACACGGCATCAGCAGGCACAAATACGGGGACTTAAACAAACATAAAATAAATGGGACATGATACATTTGCATTTAAATCCTCCAATTACTTCTGTTTTTTAATCAAATATAAGATATGGTTAAGATTTTTTTTTTCTTAAACAGCACATCTTATCTCTAAATTAAAATTGAAGAAATATTGAGGATTTAAATGAGATAGTTTTCTTTCCCAAAATAAACGAATTCCAAGGATATCAACACACCACACATCAAGCAAGCATCAAACCACGATTTATGAAGCTATGAGTCATGGACTCATGGATGGGGTAGTAACTATAGGGACACTATGCAACACAATAGTCTCCACCGTGAGACCTGGTCATTTTTTTTTTTTTTTTTTTTGGGTAACAAAACAAAAAAATTTGTAAGTTGTTTCTTTGCCTGCGTTTGGATTGCACGGTAAGTTGCGGCACGTTTTCCGTTTCACGTTTTCTCCTCTCTCTTTTTTTCCGGCTTTTTTGACTTTGGGTGACAAAATTCACTGTGCATGTACTGTGCGTGCACTGTTCACGTACTGTTCATGCACTGTTCACGTAATATTTAATATTAAAAGTGGGTCCCACAACACTATTTACACATTTAAAAATTATTTTGCTACAATGTTTTCAGCAACAATCAGTTTTTAGCAACTTTCAACAACAATAAGTGCTATCCAAACGGACCCTTTGAATTAATGTTATGTGAATTCCCCCCGCCCACATAATCAAAGGTAATGGGGTTTCTTACAAGAAGGAATTGCTCTTTCCCCTATCTTATAGAAAACCTTTAATTTTTTATTTTTTAAATAAAATAAATTTGATAAATAAATTTTTTTTAAAAATTACAAAATACTAAGAAGAATGTATGTAAAATAAAAAAGACTGAATAACAAAAATATGATGCTCAATAATTTTCATATATTGTTAGAATTGTTAGTGTTGGCTAATTCCCGGATCAAAATCATAATATATACTAAATAATAAAAATTAGGCTTAAAAATTGATTGTACCAAGTGAATATCATGTTTAATTGCCAAGTAGTTGCACCAAATTGTAGCAGTTTTTTAGATAGAAACAACAATTTATTATTCTTATCAAATTTTTCTATATTACTTTATGAATTTTTTGGATAAACACAATCTTAATAGTTGATATCAACTTTTTTTTTCCTGATACTTTTCATTCTTTCTTGTGTTGAAGTGCCACAATTTTCTCTCTCCCAATACACGCTGCTATATACTGCTTCTTCTACTTCATATACTATACAAAATAAGTTGGCTCTTATGAGCTTTGATCGCACCAATAGGATATTTTTACCCAATTATCTATATAAATAATAAATAAATAAAAGAGTGGATATTGAGAAAGCAAATGAAAATCTTTGATACGAGGTGTTCAATCGATCCATCGGAGGGTCTTGAATCGTGGTTATAGGGTGAGTTTTTAAAAAATCATAGGGTGTATTGAATTGTTTGATTTAGTAAGGCAACGAAGTGGATTTAAAAAATCTTTGACAAGGTGTTTGCGTGTCACCGTGTTGTTTGTAGAGCCTCACAAGTTCCCCAATAGGAGGGTCCGCTGGAGGCATGAGCAATGAATGAGTGAAAATAATTTCTCCTAACAACTGCTGTTGAGGAAGATTGGGGTCTTGTAGCAACATCAAAATTGATTTTAAACCAACCTGGTTGAGGAGGAATCCATTTTGTAATCAGTGGGAACCAAATTGCAGACCAAGCAACAGAATTCATTTAGTAATAATTTGATTCAGTCAAGGCTACGAGATGACACATATATGCTAGATAAGCAACTTTATCAAGGATCAGTACTAGTTGTTTATGTAACATAACTACAATGTGCACTTTTCATTCACTATTCAATATTAGTTGTTTATTTGATAATTACAGTAATAAGGATTAACTAAGCAAGTGAATGTGGCAGAATCACAAATTCATTCAATTTTATTTTATTGAAATTTGAAACACTTTATTCTGAACTAGAGTACACGGCATCAGCAGGCACAAATACGGGGACTTAAACAAACATAAAATAAATGGGACATGATACATTTGCATTTAAATCCTCCAATTACTTCTGTTTTTTAATCAAATATAAGATATGGTTAAGATTTTTTTTTTCTTAAACAGCACATCTTATCTCTAAATTAAAATTGAAGAAATATTGAGGATTTAAATGAGATAGTTTTCTTTCCCAAAATAAACGAATTCCAAGGATATCAACACACCACACATCAAGCAAGCATCAAACCACGATTTATGAAGCTATGAGTCATGGACTCATGGATGGGGTAGTAACTATAGGGACACTATGCAACACAATAGTCTCCACCGTGAGACCTGGTCTGAACCCAAATAGAACACCCCACTCTAGCCCTTCACCTGTGGTGGATTTTCCTTCCTCCAAGGACTTCCTCCTCATCTCATCGAGACCAAAAAACACACTTGCGCTTAACATATTTCCATACTCGCCAAACACATGCCAAGTGGTTTCAAGTTTCTCCTTGTTCAGCCCAACTTTTGCTTCAATCTCTTTGAGAATTGTGAGGCCACCTGGATGGGGTACCCAAAACAATGAGTTCCAATCACTAATTCCCAGTGGGCTAAATGCTTCAAGTTCAATCAAGCATTTCTCAGCGTTGTCACCAATCAAGGTAGGCACATTCTTTGACAAATGAAAAGTAAGACCTAGTTCTCGTAGATGTGCTTCAATTGAACCTTCTGAGTTATCAAAAATTGTTTCTGCAGCATACACAAGTTGGAATAACGGCCGTTCCACCGATGTATTGGGATCCGCTCCAAGAATAACTGCTGCTGCACCATCACCAAATATTGCTTGGCCTACAAGAAAAACTAGGTCGGAATCTGAAGGTCCGCGAAAACCATAGATTGTTACCCCGGAGCATACAACTAGAACACGTGCACCAGCATTGTTCTCAGCCAAATCCTTAGCAATGCGAAGAACTGTCCCACCGGCAAAGCAGCCTTGATGATACAACATGACCCTCTTTACAGATAATCGAAGGCCAAGGAGCTTGACAATTTGATAATCTGCACCAGGCATATCCACACCTGAAGTTGAATGGAACATGAGATGTGTAATATTGGCTTTAGGTTGTCCCCACTCTTCAATAGCCTTCATTGCAGCTTCTGCACCAAGCTTCGGTGACTCCACAATTTTGATATCTTGACGTGTATCCAGTGATGGGGCGTCATAGGTAGAAATTTCCGGATTCTTTTCGAGAATTTCTTGCGTGATGTATAAATGGCGTTTCCTTATCATTGATTTCTCGCCTGTTGTGGAAATGACCTAATTATCAATAACATCAAACCCTATAGAAACATATAAAATTGTAAAGAGTTTTGTAAATCAACCGATCCCTCCTGATTTTTCAATGTGAGTTCAAATCTCCCCCAACTATCAAATTATAATATATATCTATATATATATAATTTGAATTATAGCAATTTATAATTGCACCTCCCATGGACGTCAGAGGCTATTGAAGATTTGTTTTCTCGTTCTGGTAAACATTTTAAAAAAAAAATTGTCATATAAATATTGGAAAAGTGGTTCTGAAGAGCGATATTGTATCCTTTCCCTTGCAGCATAAGTACAAGTATCACAATTTGCTAAAATTAAAAACATAACCAAAAACACTATGTACCAAAACCTTATTTGCTTAAATAACGTAAATTTACTAAGCTTAAGTCCTTTCTCTATGTGCACATGGAAATAACATAATGTTTTAGAGTCGTTTTATGGTAACTCCCAATTTTTGGGTCTTGTTTATTGTCTATTTAAAATGATAAAAAGTTTCCAACTAATTAATAATAATAATAAGTACTAAAAAGTAAAATGATGATAAAATTAAGATGATAAAAATATGATGTAAGAAAACCAAAATCAAATTTGATGCAGTGGGTTCTAATTAGCTCAACTGGTAATGTCTATGATGGTTGAATAAGAGATTTGGAGTTCAATCCTAGCCTACGCCAAAAACTCATTGGTGTTTTGGTCTGATGATAAAGAGTATTATCAAAAGCGGATACCATAAGTTGAAGCTCTCTTTAAAAAAAATCAAATTTGATGAACACAATCTTATTTAATCCTATCACAGTTTACTATGAAAAATTAAATAAATAAATAAAATATTTAAATACTCTAGACTTACTCGTTAGTGTGATGTAAGTTACCCACAGATGTGACAAAATTATTGTCATTAAATAAAATAAAAGTTCGTGTGAGTACATACAGATGCGCTTGAACTTCTCTTTCAGTTCAGTCTTGCGTTGGCTTTCAGTGATGCTGAAGTAATAATCTGGAAAATCATCTTGGTACGCACAGTTTGGCGGATTGGCGGTACCAATGGCTAGAATTGTGGCTGGACCACAAGCTCGTTGGGCATTTCGTATTTTTTGAACATCCCCCATTGACACTAGGCTGAAGCAAACAACAAAAGAGTTAAGAGAAGTCACAATTTGACACTTTCTGTCTTGACCCCTGTCAATGCCCGGCCTAGATCAGGAAGGGAAAAATTGCCGCCGCCGTGCCTTCGTTCGACCACCCGCCGTGGCGACAACTCCCACACACGCGGGGCCCCGTTGGAGAACCCCTCTCAATGATCGTGTGTGTGTTTCGCACAAAGTTTCGAGTGCTCTCTCTCTCTCTCAGTGGAGAAAGGTAGGTCTACCTTCAGCGTTATGACGGAATCTGGGCCAAATTTTAAAGGATTACTAAAAGTAAGTGGAGTCACCACCAATTATTGGGTTTTTTTAAGGTGTAATTGGTCACCTATTTCTATTTGATTTTATTACCAATCCTAGGTTAAAAAAAAAAAATTGCATTTTTCCTAATCTAATGTGGATGGCAAAAAATCTTAATTCCTAGATCTTGAAGTTTGGTTACATGTGAGGAAAGTATTAGGCACCCCATAACGTCTGTCCAAGGACAGTCATTTGTTTTGATAAAACTTTATTTTTCAGAAATTGGCAATAAAAAACATGATTTTGGCATTAGCTTTCGGGGCTTTGCATGCATGGGGACTTCGAGGTTTTGGCTTTTGAATGGGTGTAGTCCCCATCGATGCTTTCCTAAGGCATTCGAGCAAAGTGCCATATTTCTATAGCGAAAATCTGGTGACAAGTCACCTTACTTTCGCAGCGGAAATTATCATGCACAATGCAAGCACACAAAGCAGGAAAGTAAATGCCTACATCCCTAGAGCATGGCCCAAAATATAGGTGAAGAAAAATAAATAAGAGTCGTCATACTCTAAAGATGAGGACGAATGGTACACGGCATGATATACCTGATAAAAACCATCTAGGGGAAAAAGGGAGGAGGAATGAGAGGGGTTTAAAAGAGTATATAACCAAATGGGAGAGGCTAAACCCCTAAACCTACTGGCTACCACCGCTTGGCTCAAATCAACATGCTTGTGCCCACGCTCTTTTTGCTTGCACCTAGGAGACCGTTCCCTAGCTCCATGCGTCCTCGCTCCATGTGTGTACATGCAAAGATAAAGACAAGAAACCAGCAAACAAGGAATGGAAGGAAAATGTGCAAAGAGTTTATGAAAGAGGCATAAAGTAGGTAAGCATGATATACATGGCAAGCATAGAAACAAGGATGCGAGCAAACAAGTGAGAAGGCAAACAAGCACAATAGCAAGCAAACAAGCAAGAAAGCAAACAAAAGGTGGTATCCGCAAGGGACAAATGTAGGTTTGGATCGGATGTCCATAGCTTCATTGTGTTGAAGCATGGATGACACACTAGCAAGCAAGACTCGAGCATGGACATGTAAGCAAGTATGTAAAGATGCATAGAAAGCCAACAGGTGGCACAAACAAGCATGGTAAGCATATCATCGCACGGAGATGCATCCCAAGTGGTTACACCTGAACAAGGCCTCATGGGCATCGAATGTAACCACACAACCACAAACCCACTAAGGGCATCAAACATGGCAAAGCCTAGATCTAGAGAGGCTAACATGGAGATTAAGCATAAAAGCAAACAAGCATAGACATGAAAATCAGGTAATCCAAACCCTTTGATATGGGCCAAGGTGTATGGACGATGACAAAGACCATAGGATCTAGATCAGATCCTAACCATTAGGCCAAAACACAAGAAAGAAAGATAAAGTGACAAAATGGCTACAATAACACATGGCATGACAAGCATAGCCTAGGTCTAGGCACACAAACATGGCACGGAGTGCATAAGCACATCAACGATGGCGTAAAGCATGTAGAGAACATAGATATAAGCATGTAAACACAACAATCTACAAATATAAGCATGGAAATATGCATGTAGGCATGTGAATGTGCACCTAAGCGTGTGGATGTAAGCATAAAAACACGGAAGAACATGAATCCAAGCATACAAGCATGTGGAAACATAGATCTAAACACACGAGCTTGTAAATAAACACATGAACACATAGATCTAAGCCGGGCATAACAAGCATGTGAGCCTATAACCCTAACATCAACATAGAGCAAAAAAGAACGAAATATGGGAAAACATGACATAAAACCCTAACATGTAGATCTAAACAAATAAGCATGTAACAAAAAGGTAGATCTAAGCATGGAATATGGCATAAGGCACACAAGCAAAGAGATTTAAGCTAGAAACACAAATAAAGCAAGAAACATGCCAAGAAAGCCGTAAATCATATTATTCAAGCAAAAATAACAAGATAAATGCTAGAAAAAGATTTAGAAAGTTAGGGATATGGATGATAGCTAAAAAAGATACATCTACACCCCTAAACCCCAAATCCAAAGTGTAGAACCAAAGGAAAGGAAGATTGGGTATAGAAACAATACCTTGTGCTTTTGGTGAGGAGAGAAGAATCAAGAAGCTTTGATGTGTTTTTTGAGTGTTTTTTGTGTGTTTTTGGGTGTTTGGAAGAGAGAAAAAAAAACGTGTGGAGAAACTGGGTAGAGCGCAAAACTCAGGAAAAAAAAATGTGTTATCTCCGGTCTAAGG
The DNA here is from genome assembly GCF_002906115.3 of Quercus suber. NCBI lineage: Eukaryota > Viridiplantae > Streptophyta > Magnoliopsida > Fagales > Fagaceae > Quercus > Quercus suber. The sequence continues at coordinate 105,534 of NW_027070478.1, forward strand.
GGTACCGAGGACTAATTATAGCCCGGCACGCCTTTCGAGGCGATGGCCCTTCAAGGACCACCAGCCTCTATTGGCCTTTGATTGGATTGACCTTGACTTTCCTAGAAATATTTTGACTTCTTGTTTCCGAAAAGGTATGGATCTTGAAAATCCAAAGATCAGATCAAAAGTTATGGCTCTCGGAAGTTTGCAGTGCATCGATTAGTGCGTCATCCCAGTTTTCATGATATCTCATCCATTCTAACTCCGATTTTGACCCATGAATGGTTGTTGGAATGAGAATTTGATAATCTTCGCAATGGCATTGACTCCAACCCATTCTGACAGCTAGATCAAAATTAGGGTTTTTGAGACCACCTAGGACCGACTTTGGGTCAAACTTAGTCAAAGTTGTTAAAAAAATCTGAAAAGCTCGGGTTTGATGTAAAACTATGAAAAATGCTATTTTGTGAGAGTTTTGACCTTATTTGACCTTCGGTCAAATCTAAGGTTGACCAAGGACATTTTGGTCATTTTAGCTGAGAAGGGCACTTCAAGTGCTTCAGTGCCCGAACGGGTTGCGCCATGTCATTCTAGATGTTCTCGCAGCCTTATAGAAAGAAAATAATATTTTTAAGTTTTTCGGGGTCCGGCACACAAATCGAAGGCGGACAAAATACAGTATTAACAACCCCCGGGTTCAATTTGTTTCTTATAGAGGAATTTGTTCTATAAATAAGTAATATGTTTTCCCTTTAAAACCCCTTCAACCACTACTCCATATACTAAACTCTGTATGATTGGTGGAGTGGTTGAAGAGATCAGTTAAGTTTGATTTGGCTAGTTTCTTAAAGCATACTGAGTTTGGCTTTACCTATGAAATTTAGAGGTGTGAGAGTTTTCCACCTCGTGGACTCAACCTCTGATCATTGTGCTTTGTTTCTGACTAATTCTCCACCTCAACATGCTTCCAACACCAAATGCTTCCACTTTGAAGCCCTATGGACAAAAAATGAGGAATGCAGGAACATCATAGAATCATCTTGGGGGATGGGGGTGGACTTGAGTACACCAGTAGGTATTATGGAGAATTTAAAGCGTTGTGCCTCTGAATAATCTAGTTGGATCTCCTCGGTCTATGGTCATATTCCTATGAAAATTCAGTCAAAGCAAAATGCTCTGAGCGCCCTAACGCAGCAAGATAAAAATGGAGAGCTAAGTGCCAAAATTAGAAGTCTAAGAAGGGAGTTGAATGAGCTGTTAAAGGATGAAGAATTATATTGGGGTCAAAGAGCCAAGGCATATTGGTTGAAGGAGGGAGATAGGAACACAAAATTCTTCCATGCCCATGCCTCGGAAAGGCGTAAGCAAAATACAATTTTGGGCTTGTGGGATGATCGTGGCCTGTGATGTGAGGAAAAGGAATCTATTGCCCGGGCTGCTGTTGGCTATTTTGAAAATATCTACTCCACTACTTTCCCTACTCGGGTTGAAGATGTTGTTGAGGCCATCCCTACAAAGGTGACTGAGGATATGAATGAGAGCTTAGCTCGTGCTTTTACTAGAGGAGAAGTGGCCACGGCTCTCAAGCAAATTCATCCCACCAAAGCCCCCGGGCCTGACAATGATAGCATCCTTTCTGTAAAGCAAAATATTGAAAAGTGCTAAGAACTTAAGCAAATTTTCCAAAGGTATGAAGATGCTTCTGGCCAGAAAATTAACTTTGATAAATCCTCGGTGTTTTTCAGTCCAAACACTCATCAGGATTTGAAAGAGGCAATCTTTGCCATTTTAGGGCCGATGCAAGACTCAAAGCATTCCAAGTACCTTGGCCTTCCATCTTTCATTGGAAGATCAAAGAAACAGGTCTTCTCCATTCTTAAAGAGCGGGTTGGGCAAAAGCTTGCGGGGTGGAGGGGAAGTTGCTCTCCATGGGTGGAAAGGAAATTCTTATTAAGGCGAAGGCCCAAGCTTTCCCCACTTAGACTATGAGCTGTTTTTAGCTCCCTCAGGGCCTATGTGAGGATCTGGAAAGCATGATAAGGAATTTTTGGTGGGGCCAAAAGCATCACGAATCAAAGATGGCTTGGGTTGGTTGGAAACAAATGTGCTATCCTAAGTCCAAGGGAGGTTTGGGCTTTCGAAACTTGCAAGCTTTTAATCTAGCAATGCTGGCAAAGCAAGCCTGGAGAATCCTTACAAATACAACCTCCCTCATTGCCCGGGTCCTCAAAGCGCATTACTTTCCTTCCAGTGACATTCTTAGTGCAATACTTGGCTCTAATCCTTTGGGAAGCACTGACGCAGCTCCAGAGGAGTCGTACCCGAGTCGGACTCGACGGGACGCGGCAACGCAGCAGGGACGCCACTGACTGCGAGTCTGTGCCACGTTGGGCCGCGTCCTACCATGTGACATCCCCGACTCGTGCTAACGTGGCGCAAATCGGGCCGACTCGGGCCGTATCGACCGAAACTCGAAATTTTCGGTTCAAGCCGAAACAGCCGAGTCAGGCCGAAATTCAAAAAAAAAAAAAAAGGTGTGAAACGAACCATTTGAACTTAACCTACATCCCTCAGACTCTCACACACTCTCACTTCGTCCAAAAGACACCCTTTCACTCCGTCCCTCATCTCTCTTTCTCTGTGCTCTCCGCCTCCGCCCTCTCCCTCTCTGCGGTGTGCTCGGCTTCAGGTGTGCTCTCTCTTCTCTTTGCTTCCCTTTTAGTCTCTGTTTTCTACAATTTCTCTCTTCTCTGTGTTGTGTTTGCTGTGTTTGTGTGCTTGTTAAAAACCGATTTCGTCCAAACACTCTCTCTTCTCTGTGCTGTGTTTGCTATGTTTATGTGCTTGTTTTTTTATTCTTGTGGGAGTTAAAGGCTTTTGTAGTTGTAGGTTGTAATTTTAATTGTAGATTGGCAATAATGTTTGACTGCTTTGTACTGGTATTGTTGCAATGAATAAAACGATGGTGGGATTTGCGTGTATTGTTATTCTACTCATAAATTATGTAAAAAACAAGTGCATTTTCTTAATTTTTCTGTAACTTTTATTTTAGGCTTGTAGGGTGAGGACCTAAAGTTTTGTTATTATTATTAATATGGCTGCTGTGGACCTGTGGTTTACAAATTTTATCAGTTAGGATAAGAATCTTATCTTATCCTAATTGATAAAATTTGTAAATCAGTTAGGATAAGATAGGATTCATAAGTGATTTATGAACCTGTGAATCTGTGATTTGTGAATCTTATTTTCTTTTCAATCTTAGTTTTATTTAGTTAATAGTTATTACTTATTACTCATTGTGATTTGTGAATCTGTGAACTTGGGTTTGATTTATTATTAATTTATTTAGTTAGTAGTTATTATTTGTAGGTTAAATTGAATCTATTGAATTTGCAATGGACGAAGTTACTAGCACAGAAACTTCACCTTCATCTAATCAAGAAGTAAATGATGAATCTCCTCTTTGGCAGTATGTGACTAAAGTAGAAAAACCACCTGGTGCTTTTGTTAAATCAGGTGGAAACACATACTTTAAGTGCAACTATTGTGATATAGTTTATATGGGATCCTATTCTAGGGTTAAGGCTCATTTATTAGGAATTTCTGGCAAAGGTATTAGAGCATGCCCTAAGGCGAAGAGCCATAGGCAGGAAATGCAGCAAATGCATGATCAAGTTGAGAATGATAAGAAAGAGAGAGAACGGAGAAGTCAAATTCCCTTACCCCCACCTCCCCCAGACCGTGGGCTTGCTCCTATTTCCCCATTTCGAAGACAAAAAGGGAGTGATAGTACAAATCCGATTGATAGTAAGAGGAGGAAGGTGGATTCTCTTTTAGAGAAAGCATTCCAGAATAATGCTAGACATGATTTTGATAGCAGAATTGCTAGGATGTTTTACACCGGTGGGCTTCCGTTTAACTTTGCAAGGAACCCACATTATCGTAGTTCCTATGCATATGCTACTACCCATAACATTTTGGGTTATCTTCCTCCTGGATACAATGCCTTGAGAACAACACTTTTGCAAAAAGAAAGAGCTCACGTTGAAAGACTTTTGAAACCAATTAAGGACTCTTAGCTTGAAAATGGTATAAGTATAGTTTCTAATGGATGGTCAGATCCACAAAGGAGGTCTCTTTTTAATATTATGGTTGTATTAGATGGGGGTCCAGTGTTTATAAAGGCAGTTGATGAGTCAAGTGAGTTCAAAGACAAACATTATATTGCTGGGGTGTTGAAGGATGCTATAAAAGAGATTGGACATGAAAAAGTTGTCCAAGTCATCACTAATAATGCTAGTGTGATGAAGTCTGCTGGAGCTCTTATTGAAGGTGAGTATCCTAAAATATTTTGGACACCTTGTGTTGTCCACACTCTCAATTTAGCCTTGAAGAATATTTGTGCAGCAAAAAACACTGAAAAGAATGAAGTTACATTTGAGGAATGTAGTTGGATTACACGTATTGGTGATGATGCATCCTTCATACGTGTTTTTAACATGAACCACTCAATGAGGTTGGCAATGTTTAATGAATTTTGTCCATTAAAATTGCTCCAAGTTGCTGATACTAGATTTGCTTCGGTTGTTGTAATGCTGAAAAGGTTGAAATTGATAAAAAGATGTCTTCAAGCCATGGCTATTAGTGACCAACGGGCTTCTTATAGGGAGGATGATGTTGGAAAAGTTTAAAAGGTGAAAGATATGATTCTAAGTGATCTTTGGTGGGATAAGGTTGATTATATTCTTGAATTCACAGCACCCATTTATGATATGCTACGAATAGCCGACACAGATAAGCCTTGTCTTCATCTTGTGTATGAGATGTAGGATTCAATGATAGAGAAGGTGAAGGCAGTAATATATCGACACGAAGGCTTGGAAGATGATCAGTATAGCTCATTGTGGGCTGTGGTGTATGATATACTCATTGATCGATGGACTAAAAATTGTACACTAATACATTGCCTGGCTCGTTCCTTAAATCCTAAGTAAGTACATTTATTTTCTATTTTCCTTAGTTCACCCTTTTAGTAAAACACACGTTTCATCTATATTTGTTTTTTAATCTTTAACTAGGTATTACTCCATTGAATGGCTTTCGAGGAATCCAAAACGCATCCCTCCACATCAGGATCATGAAATTTCTATGGAAAGAAGCAAGTGTTTGGAACGATACTTTGAAGATGTGAATGAATTAATGGTGGTGAAGTTTGAGTTTGCTACATTTTCAAGAGGGAGGTTTCATTCACCAGATGCCTTAACAAATAGGTGGGCCTTACAACCTTTGGTTTGGTGGAAATACCATGGCTCCACATTTCCAACTCTTCAAACCCTTGCCCTTAAACTTCTTGGACAACCTTGTTCATCCTCATGCGCTGAGAGAAATTGGAGCACATACAAATTCATTCATTCCTTAAAAAGAAACAAAATGACTCCTGCACGTGTTGAGGATTTGGTATTGTGCATTCTAATCTTCGACTCTTGCCAAGGCGCAATGAGGAGTATGTACATACAGCAACAAAGATGTAAGATATTGCAGGAGACTCTTGGAATGAGAGCGACATACATGGAGGAGCTGGAATTCTTGAGAATGCAGCCCTTACACTTGATGAGCAAGAGTTGGAGGCCATGGTTATTAGGAATGCTAACACTAGTGCTACTACTAGTGAAGTGAAGTTCGAAGTGAAGCTCGAAGTGAAGCTATTGATATTGAGGATGATGATGTTGGTGTTTGATTGTCTTGTTGATTATCTTTTATTTTGTTTTAGTTTCGAACTTGTGAGTTGTAGTCTAATTTCCGAACATCATGGAATGTTTTAGTTTTAATCTTGTGGGTTGTATTTAATTTATGAACATCTTGTTTTAGTTATTATCTACTATTGCTCTTAAATTTGGTATATGTTTATATAATGTGAAAAAGTATGCTTAGCAATATATTAAAAATATAAATAAAAATATTTTTAATAATTTTTTAATCGCCGAGTCCCGTCGCACCTGCACCCGCACCCACCTTTGTCAAAAATTACCGAGTCCCGCACCCGCACCGAAGTCCGAAAATGCACCCGTGCTTCCTAGCTAATCCTTCCTACTCCTGGCAAAGTATTTTTAACAGTGTGGAAGTCATTCGAAAGGGAACTAGATGAAGAGTGGGCAATGGCAAATGAATTCACATATGGGATGATAAATGGCTCCCTACTTTCACCACACACAAAGTCATCACACGCCCTAATAACCTCCTAATCTTCCCCATGGTCTCTTCCCTCATTGACCAGGCCATAAAATGATGGAGAGCTGATGTCATTAGCGCAACCTTCCTCCCATTTGAAGCAAACACAATTCTAAGGATTCCGCTTAGCCAAACTTTGCTTGAGGACAAGCTAATTTGGATGGGCAACAGTTGGGGTGAGTTCACTGTGAAGAGTGTTTACCAATTGCCCACAATTTTGGTTGAAGGAAAAGATGATGTTAGTAGCTCCACGGAGGATCCTCTCAAGCCCCTTTGGAAGAGACTATGGCACCTCAACCTTCCTGCAAAGATTAAGATCTTTGCTTGGAGGGCCTGTGTTAATGGGCTGCCTTCAAGGGAAAAATTGTGTGCCAGAGGCATTAATACAGCTAAAGATTGCCCAACCTGTAACAAGGAGCTAAAATCCATTCATCATGTTCGGCTACACAGTGAGTTTGCTATCCGGGTTTGGAGTTTTTGGGCTGATGGTGTGTAGTTGATCTAAAGAAACAATTGGACTTTTCCTGATTCAGCCATTTACATTCTTGCACACAAGCCCTATCATGTTTTAGAATCTTTCTTCACTGTTGCTTGGGCAATTTGGTATAATAGAAACAAAACCATCCATGAAGGCAAACGCTCTTCCCCCTCACAGGTTTGGCAAATGGCAAGGAGTTCTTTAGAAGATTTCTCTAATGCAGCATATACAGTCCTCTCCACCCTAAGCAGCCACTTTCTTGCTGCTGGTCACCTCCTCCACCTGGTCTAGTTAAAATAAATGTGGATGGGGCTTCATCAGACCTTGAAGGAATTTCTAGCATTGGAGTCATCATTAGAGATTGCAAGGGTGAAACAATTGCTGCCCTTTGCAAACCTTTGGAGTTTTTGGGTTGATGGTGTGCAGTTGATCTAAAGAAACAATTGGACTTTTCCTGATTCAGCCATGTACATTCTTGCACACAAGCCCTATCATGTTTTAGAATCTTTCTTCACTGTTGCTTGGGCAATTTGGTATAATAGAAACAAAACCATCCATGAAGGCAAATGCTCTTTCCCCTCACAGGTTTGGCAGATGGCAAGGAGTTCTTTAGAAGATTTCTCTAATGCAGCATATATAGTCCTCTCCACCTCTAAGCAGCCACTTTCTTGCTGCTGGTCACCTCCTCCACCTGGTCTAGTTAAAATAAATGTGGATGGGGCTTCATCAGACCTTGAAGGAATTTCTAGCATTGGAGTCATCATTAGAGATTGCAAGGGTGAAACAGTTGCTGCCCTTTGCAAACCTCTTCAGTCCCATTACCCGGAGGAATTAGTGGAAGTCCTTGCCATAGAGCAAGGTATCTTGCTTGCTTAAGAGTTGCATCTTCCTTGTGTGATGTGTGAAAGTGATGCTTCTAATGTGGTTAATGTAATCAATGACTCTGCTATTGGGACTTCATTTGGGCACATCGTACAGGATATTATTCAAGCCCAAGCCTCCTTTGCTTTCTGCACTTTCAGATTTCTTAGCCGGGCCTTTAACTATGCAGCCCATGAGCTTGCTCATTTTGCCCGTTGGACTGGTTCTCATCAGGTGTGGTATGGGGTCACCCCTTCTTTTTTAGAATCCATTGTACAAGCAGACTTGTTGCACTAATACCTGCTCTGCAGGTTCTCTTTGGTTTCGATCTTCTTTGTAATCTGTTTCTCTGTTGCAATACAATTTTATTCCTCTTCCAAAAAAAAAAAAGTTTGGCTTTACCTAGTTGTTAGGGAGTTTGGAAAAAAAAAAAAAAACAAACAAACAAACAAACAAACAAATCCCATCACATGGGTCAATTCTCAACACTATACTTTGACTCTAAAGAGTTGTTCAACTTGATAATTGTTCCGCACTGAGTTCTACTTCTATTAGTGTTGTTTATCATTCGGATTAAACTTCTTTTCTTGAATAAAATTTGTCATTCATTGAAAATATTTCCTACAATTTTAAAGATTAATTTTCATGTATTTTGAGATGGATGAACAAACTCTTCTCTTAAAACTATTTTGAAGTTGCAAAGATAGAACATTTTGATGGAAATAATTCTAATCGGTGGAACAAAATATTCAACTTGTTTTGGATCCGTTGATAGTTTAAACATAATCTCATATTTATTTTTGAAGGTTGAAACTTTTGCTCTTATTTATATTTAATTCTAATTGATTGAAATTTGGAACAATTTTTTTTTTTTAATACAAAATAGAATTTCTACTCTAGCATAATCTAAGTGTATATGTGCATGAAACTCCCTCCTGGAGACTTGAACCCCCACCCTTGCCCCCCCACACTCCACAAGCATTTATACTTGTGGAGTAACCACCGCACCAAGGGTGCAGGGTGATAAATTTTGAACAATTTAACTCTATTTGTGTTGTAGTAAAGATGTGAGGAAGCTAACATCAAGATGCATGTAGCAACCAAGACAACTACAAAACACCTCTCCCTTTTTCTATACCTCTACCAACTTTCTTCGAGGAATGAAATTTTGTCTAATAATGTTGCACTAACGTCTATGCGCCTAAACAAGTAATTAAAGGAATCAAACCAAGATAAGAAGCCACAACACAAATTGATTTTATCATTTTCACAACTAGCATATAAGGGTAAGGACATCAAGATCCTCTAGAATTCTTAAGGAACTCTACCACATAGAGTTTCTTTATTCCTAACCCTTATTTTATAATAAATTATGTCATGTAATCAATCCACTAATAACATCTATAAGGTAACATTATTTTTTTTTTAAACAAAGTTTGACTACAAATTTAATTGGAAACTTAGGGTAAAACTCACAATAAGAGGTGACGTGTCTCTATCATGTGCAATCAACACTTGGCTAATTCCTGTGTCAAAATCATATACTTAATATATAATAGTAAAATTTAGGCTCAGAAGCAACAATTGTGCCAAGTGAATATCCTATTTAATTGTCAAGTAGTTGCATTAAATTGCAGTAATTTTTTTAGATAGAAACAACAATTTAATTATTTTTATCAATTTGTTCTCTATTTTTTTATCAATTCTTTAGATAAACACAAAAACTTAATAGTTAGTAGTTGATATCAACTTTTATGTTTTTACTATAATTTTTAATTCTTTCTTAAGATGAACGGTGGGGGTGCCACGTTTTTCTCTTTCCTAATACACGCTGCTGCTAATTCTTCTTCTTCTTCTTTTCTTAATATCAATTTTATTTTGCCTTCACTTGTTTTATTTTTGTGATAAAAATCATATATCATATCATATTCTAATATAATATAAGTGGACTCTTACAAGATGTGATTGCGCCAAGAGAATATTTTACCTAATTGGTACGTGTGGATAATGTGGGTTTTTTCTTCTTCTTTTTTAACTGTGAACTTATCCACTATCACAACATTTTTTTAAATTTAAAAATGCAGGTATAATTATACAGAAACAGTCCTAACATTACCTCAATTGTGTCTAATCTAATGTGAAATAGATAATTTGACAATACAAGTATGGTGGATTTTTTATATAATAACTCCTAATATAATTTAAATTCTAATAAATGACAACTAATTCGAAGTTATATATGATTCTCACACTCTTATCTCATTAGTTTCAAAAATAGTATAAATAACTAGTAAGTTATCTGTGCAATACACGGATAATATTGTAATATTTTATGTAAAATGATTTTGAAGAATGTTTTATATGTATTATATCGTAATTAATATAGAACTTTATTAGAAATGGGTTCATTATAAAAAGTAACAATTATAAATTGCACACACATATCCATTATAATTATTCAACTAAAGTAATGAGAAATTAAAAAAAAAATAATAAATAAATAATAAAAATTTTGGAGAAATATTATAGAATAAAAGTTGATATAGAATATGCCTTTTTCTTTCTCCTTAATTTTAAAATAAAATACATATCTCAAACACCCATAGTCAATCGCATCATTTACAAAACTCATAAATCCACAACGTCTGACCTAAATATCAAAATTGTAATTATCATTGTTATTCAATACAAAATGCAAGCCTCCCTTCCTTGGTTGTAGCCAACTCATATGGGTTAAGATTAAACGAGACAACAATGTTAGAGTTAGATACGTGTTGTTGAAAGATTGAAGATAAATGACATTATTTTTTATCAGTGTATATTTGATATAGGATGGCATGAAGGGCTATAAGTAGGTATATATAAAGGGATAGAAATGCAAGAGGTGAAAATAATAAATTAAAATATAAAGAGTTTTGTGTGTATGTGTGAAGGATAAAAAATCTTGAAACATTGAACCAAATGGTACAAAGAATATTTATTTGTTAACTAGAAAAGTATTAAAACATTGAACCAAAGTATACAAAGAACATTTCTTTGTTAATTAGAAAAGTCTTGAAACATTAAACCAAATGAAACAAAAAGTTAATATTTAATTTGTTCTTATCTCTGATGTGGTACTTAAAAATATTTCAATTCTCTTTGTATAGAATGTGTCACTTAGCAGAACCTCATATTTTTCCGCATAAGGTCTCTACTTTTTTTAAAATAAAATACATATCCCAAACACCCATAGTCAATCACATCATTTACAAAACCCATAAATCCACAATGTCTGACCTTAACATCAAAATTGTAATTACCATTGTTATTCAATACAAAATGCAAGCCCCCCTTCCTTGATTGTAGCCAACTTATATGGGCTAGGATTAAACGAGACAACAATGCTAGAGTTAGGTATGTGTCATCGAAAGATTGAAAGTAAATGACATCATTTTTGGTTTGTATATATTTGATATGGGATGGCATGAAGGGCTATGAGTAGGTATATATAAAGGGATAGAAATGTAAGAGGTGAAAATAATGAATTAAAATGTAAAGAGTTTTGTGTGTATGTGTGAAGGATAAAAAATCTTAAAATATTGAACCAAATGATACAAAGAATATTTATTTGTTAATTAGAAAAGTATTAAAACATTGAACCAAAGGATACAAAAAATATTTATTTGTTAATTAGAAAAGTCTTGAAAAATTGAACCAAAGAAACAAAAATTCAATATTTAATTTGTTCTTATCTCTGATGTGGCACTTAAAAATATTCCAATTCTCTTTGTATAGAATGTGCCACTTGGCAGAACCTTATATTTTCCCGCATGATGTCTCTATTTATATATATATATATATATTGATTGATTTTTTAATCCAATTTATGCAATTAATTTTTTCCCTGATTGTTTATGTGATTCACTTGTCTTTTTATGGAGATTGTTGTTTTAACTTGATTAGATTGATCTCTGGTTATGGATTCTTTTTTTAATCTTATATATACAAATCAGTAGATATAAGTATGCAACGTGGGCTCTACACTATAAGAAATTAATAAATTAATGTAGTTGCCTAAGGCTCCAAGTAGAAAAAATGCCCCAAATTTTAACTTAATTGAGCCAAAATATTAGTCAACAAATAAAATAATAATTTTTTATCAAATATTTTATTTTTTATCAAATAAAAAACAAGAAAAAAAAATGCTACGTTCACAATTTAAGTTGTGAACATAGCATTTCTCTCTCTTTTTTCACAACACTTTTACAACAAATCTTAAGTAGTAGGCTTTTACACGTTGTTATTGATGGCAAAAAAATAATTTCAGTAGTAGGTTTAAATTAGAACCAATAACAACTTAATACCTAAGATTTGTTATGAAAAATATTGTGAATATAGCGCTTCTAAATGAGAGAAAGCAGTACCAAAAAAAAAATTCACAATATTTTTCATAGTAGTTCAGTTGCCAAAGTTTTACTGATTCTCACCTAGATCCACCACTAACATCACTCTTTTACTTACCACTATTAATCTACCACATCAACAAGTGTGAAAAGTTTTATCAAATTTTTTGTGTCTATAAGCTTTCTACAAAATAAAAAATAAAAACAAAAATTCCATGTAGTTCATGTTAATTAGTAATAATTTTGCATCTAAAACTAGATAAGAAAGTTTAAGTCATATATTTTTTTAAGTCTTATTTAAATTTTTAAAATGCCTCAATTTTAATTTTTGCTTTAGGCCTCTAAAGCCGTCGCTGTTATCATGCGTGTATGAATTTATTCTGGTGTGACTGTACAAGTTTCTATATTTGAAATTTTAATAGTTGTGGTGTTGTATATAATTGTGAATGCAACAATTGTGAGAGGAGGAAGGGATTTATTCCCTTTGCTGCCGGAAGAGTTCAAGGGGATTAAGCAAAGTGGTGTTATTGGCTGGCGTTCATAGGTGAGTGATTTGCTATTCTTATTCAACCTCTCTTAAAAGAATTACTTTAGTGGATTTATGAGATGAGTTTTTTAGTACTCATTGGGTGCAATATTTGAAGAGGAGTGATTTTGATTGGGAACTTATTTCAAGTATTTGCCCTTAATGTTTATAAAAGGATAAAGTGTGAATCATTGTTGAAATTTTGATTTGTACAATTGGGAATCGCAATAGAGAGGAGGTGAGTGAAGGTGGGAAGATTAGAAGATCTTTATGGTCTTTGCCAAATTGTGTTGCTCAAAACTAGGTTATGAAAAATAAAAACTTGTTTATAGATAAGTGAGTCTTCTTATTGTTATAATTTGGGGGTTTGTTAAGCCGTTTATATGAAGTTAAATAATATGAGATCTTCTGCTAGATTTCTTTTACTGATTAGTGTTTTATTATTATTATTTAGGTTCTTCATGCTTGATGTATAAAATATATATATATATATATAAAATAAATGTTGAGTTATAGAAGTTGTGGTTGTGCCAATTCGAAAATTTCCCTAATTTGTGGTTGTGCCAAGTAGAAACTTCTCCTAATTAGCACGAATATAGCCTTTAATAATAGTGTTATTATTAACTTTTTATCAACAATTTATTAATACATAGCTTTTGTTTAATCTAAGCAACATTTAGTTATTGTTTATCAATAAAATCATATGTTTTATAAATTCATTACCAAAATCATGCAACACAAACAGGCTAGAAACTTGCATAAGTGAATTGTCAATTAAGAGGGGAAAAAAAACATTTTGTTTGTTATTCTCTTATCCAATTAAACCTCTTCACTGACTCATATATCTTCAAAATTCTACCCTAAAAACAAGAGGGAAGGCTGAGACTATCAATTCCCTTAGAAAATCCATTATAGCCTTTATACCTTCTCCCTCTCCCAATTGCCATGCCCATTGAGAGGAGGTCCAAACCAAACACTCTAAATTGCCTTGTGACAAATAGATTAAGTGCTTGGTGCTGGAAATCATAGTCTATCCCTAAATCTTCAAGTGGCCTCTATCCAATTGTTTGGATTTGCTGTTGGCATTTAACTTGCAGGATCGTTATCTAGTGATGAAGAGAAAGGATGGGTGCAACTAACTGCTAGTAGCAACATGGAGCTCGAACACAAGTACATCTACATAGGTTAGGAGGGTTTGTAAGTGTATTATATAGCAACTATCTTCTCTAGTGGATTTATAAAGTGGATTCATTTTATAGGCTAAGCCCCGGAGAGTTTTATCCCGTTGCAGGTTTTTTCCTTGTAAACACATTCTGTGTTTGGGTGTGTGTTGGGATTTTGTTGGGAATTGTGTTTCAATATGCTATTGGCTAACTAATGAAATGAACCTAATTGATCAATTGGTTAGAATTGGAAGATACCATTCTAGGGGTCTAAACAGTTTTGCATTTTCATATGTGAAGCAATGAGGACAAATATTTTTAAGAATATGGTTTGTACGGGAGAATGTAATTTGTTAGTTTATTCATGCTTATGCATTGTGCGGGGTTCAAATTCTATTACATCATAGATATATCACATATTAATTTTATATTTTTGGAATATATAGTGATAGACATTTTCACATAAATTAGAATATGTATGTGCATTCACAAGTACGTATATAAATTAGAATATGTATGTATATTCATATTTTCATATAAATATGAAATCTCAACCAACGAGGGTCTAACGGTAGTCATCTAAGGATGTTTATTCACAAGTATGTCACTGCAAATATACACTCATGGTAGTCAATCAAATGATATTTTCTTTTCCTTTATATTTTTATTTTATTTTTTATGACATCTTTCTATGACAGGCCCAGGAAATTTCATCCCGGGACAACACAGTAAATTCACTCCTCTGCTCAAAAAATAACGAGGTGAACGTACTTTCAATCGAATTTGCATTTAACCTGTGATAGGAAATGCTCCAAAATATATCCCTCAGGGACGTTATTCTATGCAATTTGTACACCTGCTATCTAGGAATCCCTTATGCATCTGCCACACTAAAGACTCCTAAGATACACATAAGAGCTTGTATATGCATATACAAAAAGAGTCATAGTCTAATTTGTAATATGGGGCCTTGAATTGCTTGACAAACTAGTCATATGGGTTTTGCCTAGGTGTAGCCGTGTAGGAAATTCTAAACCTGCGGGGTTGATTTTGTAAGTCAAGCTTGGAACTTGACCAATGTATGTCAAGCAGTGAAATGTGAAACAAATCAGTTCCAGGGATTAGTACAGTTGAGTCCAACAATAAGATGTCAATAAAACAATACATGTTTAGAGTAACAAAGACTGGATCCAACAGTTGAGAAACAGTAAACGAGAATAAATTGTACCATGAAAATTTCAAATCAAACAACCAAAGACCACGACAAAGAGAGTATAAATCTCCCCTTGAGTCACCATCCAAGCCATCCTTGACATCTAAGTCATTGCTGAGATTGTTCCATGTCCCCAATTTTGCTAGTACTGAACTACAATAAAAGGATTTAACATGAGTTAGAAGGAAAATTTACTAGAAAGACAGCACAATTCAACTCTTTAGCTTTTTTTTATTTTTTTACTTTTATGGGTAAGTATACACAATGGCATAGTTCAATAAACAATGTACAACTCTCATACACAGATTGACAAACAACTACCTAAGGTAATACATTTAACAAAATCATAAACCAATCTCATCTCCATTCAACCCAATTTCCTGATATGGTTATCATCATTAATAAGTATCAAAATATCTATTAACAAAACGACTGACCAATAAAGAACAAACAACCATCATAATATTTATTAAGATTTTATTTCCTGAATCAGAGAGTTTACAGAGTGCCACTTTAGATGACATGGAATAACATGATATTGGGAACGTCAACCACAATATGGAACCATTACAATGCTGCTGCTACTACTATCAAGAGAAACCCACAAACATAACATGACATTTAAAATATTAAAAAATCAGGTTAGGTTTTAAATAGTTCTAGTAAATATACAACAATCAAGACTATGTAACCATTCATATAAATATATACATGTTAAATATCTTAAAAGTAATCATTCATATAAATATATACCATAACAAATATCTTAAATTTAGGGGAAATCAACATTTTATATAACTGATTCATATATCATATTCTCCAAGAAGATCTTAATAAAACCATGTCTATACCGGTAATGTAGTAGCAAAGAATGTTCTCACAAGTTTGTACTATGGAAGGTGGTATGTAACAGATGCTACAAATAAAAACCATATGAGCAATATAAAAGACACCAACAAAAAGCTAGGAATAAAAGTTACTGATATCATATAAGCATACATATAACTCCTTAGCCTTGCTATGCCCAACTTATATAATGAAGTTCCGTCCTTATCTGGAACTTCATTATATAATCAACTGGACTAGGCATATTTCCAGTCTTTTTAAAGTGCAAGCATTAATTTTTCTTTTAAAAATTAAACAATGCAAACTCTTGTTAAAATTAAAAACTTCATTCATAAACTGTTCAATATACCAACTTAGAGATGTATAAAGGAGAGTCCTGATACAGATCTTCCCACATACTAATAGAAAAAGGAGTTCTGATGCAGCCATGGAAGATTAAGTTGCTACTATGGCTCCGTTTGTTTTGCTGTAAAATGTTTTACAGAAAATCTTTTCAACATTTTACCGTGTTTGTTTTGTTGTAAAATCTTAGCCAATCTGGAAACATTTTCAGTCAACAGCATTTTACCGTGTTTGTTTTGTTGTAAAATCTTAGCCAATCTGGAAACATTTTCAGTCAACGGTAAACCCAGTAAGCATATGTAAAACGTTTTACACTTAAAAGATGCCGTGAAACATTTTACATCTCTCTCACGCACAGACCCCCCACCCCACTTTCTTCCCTCTTCCTCACACAAACCCCCTCCTCTCTCCCCTTCTCTTTGGCAGAGTCTCTTGGAACTCCAACTGACAAGCAGGGGTATGGGCTGTCGGCGCTGATGTCCCTGGCGTAGATGTCGCGGTGCAATCTTTGATGTTGCGGAAGTAAGGACAGTGCCGATCAACGATCAACACCCTTTCTCAGTGCAGATTGGCGGTAAAGGGCAGTTTTCGGCATGGTTTTTTCATATTGTGGGTTGTGATCTCAGATTGATTTTTGGGATTGTGGGTTGCAGTTTCAGATCTGGTTTTTTCACAATGGTTGAGTAGGTTTGTGGGTTACAATGGTGGCTGTTTTTTTTTCCTCTTCCTGATCTGATTTTTGGGTGGTTGGTGGTTGGTGCTGGTTTGTGCTTGCATTTGGTGCTGGCTGGTTTGTGCATGCATTTTCAAGTGTTTAGGTCACACCAAACAATTGAAAATGACTTCACTGAAAATATTTTAATATTTTCAATGTAAAATGTTTTACAACAAAACAAACGGAGCGTACATTACAAATTCATGTATTCAAGATTTTTATTTTGTGGGCTCCACATGTGAAGTACTGGAGTCCAATTAAAATAAAGTTATATGGTTGTAAAGGTCTAATTATATATGTCCTAGGGTTAAAACATTTTAAATTTGGGTTGTTATTTAACAAGTTATGGTTAATTTTGTGTTTAGGGGCAAAATTGTAATTTCTGCTATCCCTGAGAAAACAAAACTGTAATTTCTGTTATCCCTGATACTTAAGGGTATTTTGGTAATTTACTTGAGTCTATAATTTTCTAGAAGATATTAACTATCTAAGGTTTTATTTTCATTGAATCCAAGTTAGTATTTTATTGGTTATTATTTTTTTAGCTTACTAGTCAAACTAGGAGTCCTAATATTACCACTAGTACAAGAAGAGTTTATATTTATGCTCAATGTAGTGGATGGAGTTATTCAATAAAATATTGAAAGTGTTTTTAGTATAGATGCATGTTGTCCTAATATTTCCTTCTATTTGATATTCTGTCACTCTTTACCTGAATTGTTCATAGATTGTGGAGAAAGGTGACTTATATTTCTTGTTACCTCTTTTCAACCAACTCAGATCTTTTCGCTTCACTACAAAACTCAATTCATTCTTATACTCTGAAACTTCTTTTAAAAGTTATAAACCCTTAATCCACACGTCATCCTAAACCTTAACCCACCACAAGCACACATTGACAAGTTCTCTAATTTGTACTACGTCAGATTTCTAATAAGAATTCAAACAAATAATCTGTAATTCAAACCATCACAAAACAGATATGTAATTCAAACTGTCTCCTAACCCCACATCAAAGAGGTTCCCATCATAACTTACATCAAACAACTTATATGCACTGTTTTGATGAACACGCATTCAAAAAGTTTATACATTGCATCATTCAAGGATATCAATCAATTATAAAAACAGGGTCAGCAAGGTTCATTCCCTTCTTCCAGTTGCTAAAAATAGAATCATGTCATGGTATAAGTAAAGCACATACCAACCACACAATACTCATGAAATCCAACTCAATCTAATTGACTGAGGTTGAGAATAAAATTCTAAAATATATACAATACTAACCCCACATCAAAGAGGTTCCCATCATAACTTACATCAAACAACTTATATGCACTGTTTTGATGAACACGCATTCAAAAAGTTTATACATTGCATCATTCAAGGATATCAATCAATTATAAAAACAGGGTCAGCAAGGTTCATTCCCTTCTTCCAGTTGCTAAAAATAGAATCATGTCATGGTATAAGTAAAGCACATACCAACCACACAATACTCATGAAATCCAACTCAATCTAATTGACTGAGGTTGAGAATAAAATTCTAAAATATATACAATTCCAGTATTTTAGGTCATTTCTAAATTAATTCCCTACGGAGTACAGATCAATGCAAGTACAAAATTTATTTGAGGCTAATTGCTATGACTATTTCAGCCCCAATTCATTTTTTCTCATTTATTAAAATTCCCCCACAAGGCAGAAAACTCAATTATGTTCCTGAGTTCCTGACAGATTTAGGGTTCCAAAGGGACAATTACTATCTGGTGCGGACACGAGGTACAAGCTATGAAGCACCGACGCGGCTCCAGAGGAGCCGCACCAGAGTCGGACTCGGCCGGACGCGGGGACGCGGCAGGGACGCCGCTGACCGCGAGTCCGTGCCGCGTCCTGCCACGTGGCATCGCCGACGCGGCGCGAACCGGGCCGTATCGGCCGATTCGGCCAAATCCGAAATTTCCAGTTCCGGCCGAAATTAAAAAAAAAAAAAAAGGTGCGAAACGCACCGTTTGACCTAACCTAAAAATACATCAAACACTCACGCACTCTCAGTAGTCCAAAACCCACCTTTTCAATCCGTCCCTCATCTCTCTTTCTCTCTTTCTCTCTGTGCTCTCCGCGCGCTGCTCCGCCTCCGGCCTTTCCCTCTCTGCCGTGTTCTCTCCTTCAGGTGTGCTCTCTGTTTTCTTCACTTCCCTTTTAGTCTCTATTTCTCTCTTCTCTGTGCTGTGTTTGTTGTGTTTGTGTGCTTGTGGGTTGTATTGAATTTATGAACATCTTATTTTAATTATTATCTACTATTGCTCTTAAATTTGGTATATATTTATATAATGTGAAAAAGTGTGCTTAGCAATTATTAAAAATATAAATAAATATATTTTTAATAATTTTTTAATCGCCGAGTCCCGCCGCACCCGCACCCACTTTTTTCAAAAATTGCCGAGTCCCGCACCCGCACCCGAGTCCCGAAACGCACCCGTGCTTCCTAGGGTACAAGCCCCCAATTACACGCACGTATAGGAGGAAGAGCAAAAAGAAAACGGCCCAACCTGTGGCCTTATGGATGGAGCCTATTAGTTATAGGGCTTGAGTTTAACTAAGCCCGAGCATTTAATAATTAGGGTTTCTTTAGGGTTTCTTTATGTTAACTATTTAAGCACTTTTTTCGGGTTATTGTAAAACAGTTTTGAGAATTATTAATAATTAGGGTTTCTTTATGTTAACTATTTAAGCACTTTTTCAGATTATTGTAAAACAGTTTTGAGAATTATTAAAAAAAACATGTTTTCTTTTCACTGGTGCCAACTCCAGTTTTGTTTGGTGCTGACTCCAAGCAACACTTAAGTGCTGACTCCTAGGGTTTATCTTTTTGTTCTATTGTTCTTTGTGGTTGTCCTACGTCACTATCCTATCTAAGTAATCCATTTACTATGAAAATAAGCTTTAGATGTTGGCTTTCATTCTAACCATCTTGGCCTTTCAAAATCAATCTACATTATCTATGGGTCCATAGCTCAGTGGCAGAGCATTTGACTGCAATCTACGCTATCTATTATACCTTCTTAACTATAACCAGACCAGAATTACCTGGAGGAGCTCTCTGCACGCCAATTTTATAAATTATTAGAAGAGGGTCCAACAATA
>NW_027070479.1:0-1488 GCF_002906115.3 Quercus suber
TGTTGTCATCCACCACATTTCCTTACTTTATCATGCAAAAAAGGAACATAATAGAAAGACATTAGTGCCAAGAAGAAGAGGGACTATGTAAGCTTGATTGGTGCCTATGGGCTCAATGAGATTGAAAAATAGGCACAAATCTATAAAGATGTAATCCTAAGAAAAAGTTTTAAATGACAATACTAAAAAGGAAATGCATGAATTATTTTGAAAAGGACTTTTCTTTGAAAAGTTTGTACATTTTGTAAAAAGAGTTTTTCATTACTTTTGAAAACATTAATTTTTTTTTTTTTTTTTCAGAAAAGAAAGTTTTGGGAAAAACATATTTTTGAGGGGGAAAGATTTTGACAAAAGAGAAAAAGCTTTAAAATAAAAACTATTTCCATAATTTTTTTTGAAAAGAACAATCTCCTTTGAATGAGAAAAATTTGAAAATAGGAAAACAAGTTTTTTATTATTTATTTGAAAAAGGTTTATGAGAGGAATTTATTTAGAGAAAAGAAATGCCAATGTTTTATTTATTTATTTTTTATTTTTAAAGGGAACCCGAAAATTTTATTTTAAAATTTATTTTGAAAACCATTTTGTAAACAATATTTATTCTAAGAAAAAAAAGGGAAGGGAATTTTGGGAAAAAAGTTGGTAGAAAAGAAATTTCATGGGGTTTTTAAAGGATCAAAAGGTTTGGGTACCAAAAAATCCCATGATTTTTTAGAAAGAATTTCCCCCTTTAGAAACGTTTCTTATTCAAAAGATTTTTTTTATTACCTTAAAAAAAAAAAAAAAGAATTTCCAATGTGGTAAAAGAAAATCATTTTTTTCCTTGAAAGAAGAAAGATTTTTATATTTCTAAAAGAAAAAGGGAAGGAAAAGTTAAAAAAGAAAAAAAAAGAAAAGAAAAGAAAAGGTTTTTGTTTTTGAAAACAATTCTTTGAAAAAAAGTAAAGTTTATGAAAAATCATTTTCTTCTGGAAAAGCATGCTTTAGAGATTTATTTACCCAAGCTATTAATTTAAAGCAACAGTGTATATGAGAAAGGATAAAGAGTAACAATAATAAACAAGTGCTATAAATTAAATTACAAGAAAGTAAATAAAGTAAAGGAAAGGAAATAAAGTTGCTTGGAATTTAAATGATAAGGAAAAGTAAATTTATAGGAATTTAAATGACAAGAAAAGTAAATAATTTGAAATTTAAATGACAACTTGAAATTTTAATGACAAGACAAGTAAAGGTTTATTGGAAAAATTACATGTTTTTTTAAGGATTTCTCCTAAATAAGCTCTAATCTCGTTCAAGCCTTATAGGTCTTTTGCCAAAGAAGAAATCAGAGTTCAAATCTATCAACCATTTTTTAAGGCAACATACCCATATTGTGCTTTAAACAAGGTTTTAAACCTATGTAGGAATAGATAGAAAATCTTTTTAAGTGATGAGAGAGCAATATATAACATAACATACATACATACATACAAACATATATATATA
>NW_027070479.1:10786-49944 GCF_002906115.3 Quercus suber
GTCTTTCTTTTGTGGCATACCGTCCCCCGATGTTCATGATTTAATAGCAAAGCCTTGCCTCTGCTCTCTGTGATAGTAACCTCTGTAATTAATTAATCCTCCGCTGCAAAATGGTACCTCTGCTCTCTGGGGTGGTAACCTCTGTAATTAATTAGTCATCCGCTGCGAAATCGTACCCCTACCCTTTTGGGTAGGTTTAAATCCTCCTGGAAGAAGAATTGCCTGAGAGGTCAATATACAATATAAGGATAGGATAAAATTTTCATTTGATGACAGATTGGCAGGTGATATCTGTATGCCGATATCACCCTGCAGACGCACCCCACATCAATAGCCCACGCACACCCTGTAGCACCTCAACATGCAGCAACACACGCACTTCTCATTAGCACCACACGCACTTTTCATTCCTTAATCTCAGTAATTAAATTTCATCTGTGATAGAACAAAATTATATCATATGTAAACTATTCAGTCACTGGTGACTATATTTGGGCTGCATTACAATCATATGGTATTTTTTTTGGTGTTTGGTACACTGGAAAACGTAATTCAATAGAAAACAAGCCCAATATTCCAGAATGTCACATACTCAACGAACCACGACAAATAAATTCTGCCTATTTTCAAGGTCACAACCAAACACCCAAAAAAAAATAGGCTGATTTTCTGGAAAAAAATTTCTGATGAAACAACAACAAAAGAGCATAATTGATGAGTGAGAAATGAGAATGAAAACGTTATGTATGACCTGAACAAGCTCTGCCATAATCAAGTTAAAGTCAACTAGAAAAATTCTTCTATTCTTCTGTGACAACTAGCATGAAAAATATTTATATTTCTTTTGAAAATTCTTTTTTCTTTCTCATTCTTTATATTTCTAAAATACCCAAATCATGCTAAAATACCCAAATCAAATATCGCATAACTTAAGATAGAGCATCCACAAAATAAAATAAAATAAAAAATTACGAAGCATGTACCCACAAATTTTTTTCAGGACCCGGCAAGAGAACAAATAGATCTTTAGCAAGAACAAAGCATACAAGATTTGAAAATTTTTTTGATAGGTAAAAAAAGAAAAAAAAAATCAGATCAGTGTTGGTACTTGGTGGTTTTTGGTAGCAGATCAGTGTTGCTTAGTGTTTTGTTGATCAAAATTCTACCTTCAAAATTTATTTCACAGATCAGATTAGACAAATAAATTTTTTTAAAAAAAAATTACAAAGGAAGACCCGTTGAAGAAGAAGAAGAGGAAGAAGATTTTCAACGGGTGACAAAAGAAAAGAGAGACTTACGCGCAAGGAAAGGCTTGTAGCAACACGGAGAGGGCAGAGCTGAGAGAAGAGATGAGAGGCGTGAGAGGCACAGCGTAAGACTCTAAAGACACCTTGCCCTTTATTGAAGGGCAATTTGGTAATTGCTAACTCACCCCCAACGGATATATTAAACGCCCACAAACTTTTAACAAAATGGACCATCAGAGCTCCATAACTCAAACGCGCGTTCTCTTCACAAATATAAAACGCAACTTTTTCCAAAAAGTTGCATTTTATACTAACCAAACACTATTTTTGGGCTGGGTTTTTGGAAAACACAACTTTTGAGCTTCAAATGCTGAAACAAACAGGTACTTAGTAGGGACGAGATCTCTCTTAATAAGTGGATCAAGAGATTAAATTAATCAGGATTGCATTTATTGCACCCAACCACTCACTTAAAACTTAATGCGATTTGATTTATCCCATTTGCCAAAGTCAGCCATTATCTAGAAACGTGCCTCAAACTGGCAAAACAAATAGAGACATGTTATGTTTGTTGAAAGTGAGATGGGTAGGCAATGATGAAATCCTAAGGTTAAGCACGTGCCAATTAAGAGTATAAATACCTCCTCTGCAGCATTCCTCAAGGTATGCAACTCTTGTTCCAAGGAGTGCAAAAATTAACACTTATTTCCACTACTGACTTAACATTGGAGTGCAAGGTGCTCTTATATAGACTATCAGAACTAAACCTTAGTCCTAAACACTTATTTCCACTACTCACTCAGAATCTTACATGATAAAATTTGTAATATCCCTCTAATATTATTTTGATAATGTAGAAGCTATCACTAAATGACCTTTGTAATTGTATCATTGATCTTTCTTTGTTTGTCATAAAATGGGAAATGAATCACTGCCTTGTTAGGTTTAAAATAATAATCCAACCTAACGCTTCACGACATTGCTTTCATTTCCTTAAAAGCCAAGAATCAAAGCTTTGAAAAGGAAGGGAAATCTTTCAACAAGTGAAATCCATTATGTTAGGTTCTAAAGGTTTAGGAATTTATGTATTTAGAACTCTAATTTGTAATATTGGCAAACCATGATCATAACAATATGTTTAGTCTTGTTAAAGTGTGCTCAAAGTTGATCAATTATTATAAAGTTGGAATCGAGAGACTGTAAATGCATTGGGGCATTTCGGTTTGGCTCGATCGATCGAAGAATAGATTCGATCGATCGAAAGCCGACCAGATTGCGTTTTCTGCAGTTTTTCCAACTCAGCCCTAACTTATTAAACGTTTAGGGTTTTATGTTTTTGCCCTAGGTATATAAGGAAAAACTCTAGCCACGTTTTTAGAGTTGCTCCAGTTGTATTGTTGCTCATACATTGCTGTTTTGTGAAAATCTCTTGTGAGATCTAGAGGAGCTTTCCTTTACACAAAGCTTAGGGTTTTCAAGATTGAGATTACTTCAACATCTTGATGATCAACCTAGTTGCTACCATTGAAGCTTAAAGAATATCAAGCATGGGTGCTTGTAGCTGATTAAAGAATTCAAGAAAGAAGGAGTCCGTGGATTCGGAGCTTGCACGGGGTCGTGTCAGTAAGTTCTACTGGTAGGTAGCATTAGGAAGTCGAGCAGGGAGCTTGTAAGTCCTTTTGTATGAACTTCGATTCTTTCATAGTGAATTCAGTTTTGCCTTGAGGATCGGTGGGTAAAATCCTCCCTAGGTTTTTTTACCGGTTTGGTTTTCCTGAGTGATCATATCATGTGTTATTTATTATTCCGCTGCTATATTTTTTTAATATGATTGTTTGATTGTTTTAACCTAGAATTGCTTAATTTGACTAAGTAACAACTTGGCTAATTAACTAAGCTACTCAATCTGGTTGTGTGTTAAGGGGTCTAAATTTCCATCACATTACTTTCATACAATCATACTTGCTGCGTGGGCGTGAATATACATAAATTTTATAACATTTTTCACAACCTAATGACTTACTAAAAAGATAATAAATTCTTATTAGAGTAATATTAATATTATATTCATATAATTTCATCACAGCCAAATAGATTAATTGTGCAAACAAATAGGAAAAATTGTATATATTATCAATCGATTTTTGCCCATATGCAGATATCTTTCTCGTTATTACATATGAACACATTGATAAGAAATCCATACTGTCGGATAAAATAAAACAGTTATTAAATATGAAGTTTTATTAAAATTAGTAAATAGCAGCCAATGATAACAACGGGGGTGTAGCTCATATGGTAGAGCGCTCGCTTCGCATGCGAGAGGCACGGGGTTCGATTCCCCGCACCTCCACTTTTGTTGTGTAACCTTTAACATTTCTCTTTTTACTCACTCCCATGATTTTATTCAATTTTCGTACACCACCATGCACACTATAACACACCCCTATCTCGTACCCTCCACCACTTGTCCTAACGACCACTCGTTCCTAATCCAAAAACCCAAACCACAAGCAAAACCAAACCAAACCGATCATAGATTCAAAACAATAGCTACTAGCTAGCTCTACTTTCTCTTTGGCTGATCATCCAAAACAATCCCACAAATGACTCTCAACTTGGGTTGTTCTTGTTCTCCTTGGCTTTTCTCTCACCAATCTCCTCCACTTCCCAAACTCTCCGAAACCTTTGCCACCAACAACTACTACAACAATATTTCTTATTCTCTTACTTTTGTTAACTTCTCTAAGACCCTCAAGACCAGAGCCTCTTCTTTGAGTGAGAGCCAGAATGGGTTGGTTGAGAACTCGGTTTCCCAGCTTTTGGACGAGGAGTTGCTTGCTAAGGTTTCGGGTGCTAAGGATGCCAACGAAGCTTTGGACATGATTGGTGACAAGTGTGGAAGAAATGGAGGTATTGTGGGAGTTAATGATTGTTGTTTGATCATAACTGCTGCGCTTGAGCGCAACAATGCTGAGTTGGCTTTGTCGGTTTTCTATGCCATGCGTGCCAGCTTTGACCAAGGTACCAGGTTTATATATGCATATGTGATGCAGCTTTTTATGTAAAGATATACCATATATTCATTTTTAATTTAGTGAAAGCTTTGGTTGCTGTTACTTGAAAGTTGAAACTGTTAATTACAATCATAAGTTATTGGGACATTGTGATAGGGATGATTTCNTTCTTGTTAAATGCTCTAGCAATCCTCTTTTGATAACCCTTTGAATGGTATTGTGCTTTAGTTCTCTTTTTATCTATCAAAGCTAGCTATACATATCTTTCTCTCATCCAGTCTTCTTCTAGGACCTTGTTTTCTACTAGCACCTTTAAAGATTGTATCTCCATCTCAATGGGAAGTATCGCTTCACTCCCATTTACTGAAGAGTTGATGCACAGATAGAATTTCTATAACCCCATAAGGCAAACAGAAGCTTTTCAGCCCAATCCTTGTATTTCACTACCATTTTGGCTAGGATATTCCTGACGTTCTTGTTGGCTACTTCTATGGCTCCATTAATTTGCAGTCGATATGGCGAAGACTTGTGATGCTCAATGATGTACAACTCCATTATCTTTTAAACCTCCCCCTCAAAGTGGGAACCATTGTCTGAGATGATCTCTTGGGGTATCTCAAACTAATGGATTATGTTGTTTTTTATGAATCGTGAAGTTTGAGCCCTTAAGGGCTATCCTTTTGAGCCCTTAGTGAAATAGTCAATTGCCACTAGGATGTATTCGTGTCCATTTGAGCCCTTAAGGGCTATCCTTCCAATCACATCTATGCCTCATACTGAGAAAGACCATGGAAAGGTCATGCTGTTTAGCTCACTGGGTGGTACATGGTTCAAATTTGCATGTGTTTGGCAATTGTGGCAACTCTTCGTGAAGTTCACACAATCGGTTTCCATCATTTTCCAATAGTATCCTATCCTTAGGATCTTCTTAGTTAACATTCTTCAATTCATGTGAGGACTATAAACTCCTTGATGGACTTCTTCCATGACTCTTTTGGTTTCTTCATTCTTCAAGAAACGAAGGTGTACACCATCATAGGAACTCCTATAAAGCTGACCTCCACATAGGATTTATTGCATTGCCATCATCATAATCAAATGATGTTCCCTCTTATCGGCACCGTTAGGGTATATTCCCAATTTCAAGAATCTCACGATGTCATTATACCATGGAACTCCTTCTTCTTGT
Source organism: Quercus suber (assembly GCF_002906115.3). NCBI lineage: Eukaryota > Viridiplantae > Streptophyta > Magnoliopsida > Fagales > Fagaceae > Quercus > Quercus suber. Next base: position 16,240 of record NW_027070479.1, read on the forward strand.
ATAGTTAAGACTGAAGACTTCGCCTTTCCTTTGTGTACCAACTCATAACTCTGTTTGATCTATAAGGGTTGTGTCCATACTTCCTTGGGTATTTCAATCAAGGAGGTTAAAGTAGCCAAGGCATCTGCAAACTGATTCTAAGCTCTAGGGATGATGGTGTATTTGATCTTATCAAAGGTTTTGGTTAAATCCTCTAAGTATTGCTGATAAGGTTTCAAGTGTTCTTCTTTCACTTTCCACAATTTTCGCACTTAGGCTGTGACCAAAGTTGAATCTCCAAAGGCCTTTGCCTCTCTTATTCCTAACTCTCAAAGAGCTTCTATTTCGGTAACACAAGCCTCACATTCTACAATGTTATTGGTTTCCTTGATGTTCAACTTGACGATCGAAGGTATATGGGATCCATCAAGGGTGATCAAAAGTACTCCTATCCTATTTCCATATTGGTTCACAGCTCCATCGAAATACATCTTCCATGCCCCTAGTTTGATGTCCAAAATATCCTTATTTGGGAAATCCTCTTTACCATTTTTTCCTTCTATGGGGTTCTTAGCACAAAATTCCGACACGGTGCTTCATTTGTTGGTTTTTCTAGCCACATACTTCAAGTTAACTTGTGCCAAGAGGATTAACCACCTTGATAACCTTCCACTTAAGGCAGGCTTCTCAAACTAATACTTCAATAGGTCCATTCTGGCTACTATCCATATTTTGAATGGTAGAATGATGTGTCTTAGTTTCTACAAGGCCTACACAAGAGTAAAGCATGACTTTTCTATAGGTGTGTGTTTACTGTCATAATCATGGAATCTTTTGCTTAGGTAATAAACGGCTTTCTCATATTTCCAATTGCATCTTCTATGATTGAGAGATAAAGGAGTAGTGGCTTTCCATTCTTTAAGGGTACTAGGATAGGTGGATGGAGAAGGTATTCTTTAATGAGCTTGAAGGCTTTCTGACACTTCCATGCATGGGGTTCATTCTTTCTTGAAAGCTTAAAGATGGTTCACAAGTAGAGGTGAGCTTGGTTATGAATTGGCTGATGTATTGTAGTTGACCTAAAAATCCTCTTATTTCTTTCTCACTCTTAGGTGAAGGCATGTCTAATATGACTTTAATATTTGACGGGTTAGCCTCTGACGGGTTATCCTTTATCCAACTACTGGAGAGGAACTCCGACCAGCATTGGCAAAGAGCGTGGCCCTTACCACATGAAGCAAGAAAGCTTTAGCCATCTAAGCTCCATCCTCGAGAGTTGCTTGAGAATGAGAAGCAAAGTCCCTAGAAAGGAGGTAATACTAAACAATCTCGTTTGGATAAGCACAACCCAGTAGCTCCACTGCAAGAGCCCTCCCAAATGTGTCTCCAAAATGGAAAGCTAGACCACGAGACCTGAAACTCATCAGCTTGTGGAAGTCGTAGAGATTTATGGACATCTCCCTACCAATAATGTGAAAGGTGTGGGTAGTGTCCCACCACCTTTAGACAAGAGCATGCACCAGTATCTCGATAATCGTACCAAACTCGGATAGAAGTTATAAAACCCTTACCCGTGAAAGGTGGAATGGCCTTATTTGGAAAATTGTATTTGGAAATCTAAAGTGAAAGAAAAGCATTGAATTCATGAAGGCTTAAAACTGTGTCTGCAACCCCAAACATGCGTATGCATGTATGAGACTGCATATCCACAAATGAGACAAAGAATAGAAGAGATTGAGACATCTAGAATAGACAAAGAATGTGTTCATTACTGTTCTTTGGCCCCCTTGGATCAAGACTTTTGGAACCCCTGGAATAGAAGAGATTGAGATAAAGATGAAAGCCATCTAGAATAGAAGAGATTGAGACAAAGACAAGAGCCACCTAAAGGCCAAAGCCACTTGGAGAAGTTTGAGGCAAGAGCCATAGATTGACACTACAAATATGTTCCATTTCTAGATCGTAAAAGCACCTTGTTTGTTTGATTAATGATTAAGGCCATTGGCCATATTAGTTTTTCTTTTTTGGTGACTCTAGGATAGTGAGTTACTTGGCTTTTGCTTGACAATTGGCAAAACAGGCTCTTGGATAGTGAGACTATCGCTACTCATTTCCCGAGTAGCACTGATGGGACTTCAGACATACGAATCCCACGCAACTTTTGGAGTTGCACCCTACCCCATATGTGCATGTTGTTTGCCATGTGCATGGGTTAGGCTTGAGCTATATGTCGAAAAAAAATAAAGATGATACTAGGTAGGTCTAGGACTAGTCTAGGGCCTGTCCAAAGAAACTCTTTAGTTAAAGGATGTTTTTGGAAGAAGGAAATTGTTACAGGAACCCTAAGGGTTGCATATGTAGCCTTGAGCATGCATACACATTAGGGTTTCAAAAGAGATATGTAAGACAAGTTTGTATGGAAAATGCGGCAAAACTAATCCCACATCACTTGGGGAGAGCTCCGGCCCTTCTTTTTGAACACTATAAAAAGGCTTCACATCCCTTTTCCCAATCAACAAAATCTTCTCCAAAAAAGTGATTCAAGAGAAGCATACTTCCCATGAGGAAACCGCTCATCTTGGATGCTTATGCCCGCACGTCTCCTTTGTATCCTCTTTACAGTAAAGTTGGTACACTTTCAAATAAATTCAAACATGCCCAACAAAGATAGACATGATCTTCTCCCATTGTCTTTAGTCTTACCTAATATAGATTCCTGTACATTTACATTAGTTTCGTTGCACATATCCTATCTATATGGGTAAATACATCTTGTAATATTTTTCTATATAAGTAAATGAAAGATATCTCTATGATTCACCAAGAGACAGAGTTTCTCAAAATTCTTTAATATGCACATATGAGAATACAAATTATTTGTCCTACCTTTTGTCTTCGACTTTATGGTGCACTAATCATAGCTTGCCATGTATTTATTTGACTTTCCTTATAAAATAAATGTAAAGTTGTGATTTGCAACTATGTTTCATGTTGGATTTATTTCATGACAAAAAGTGCTGTGAGTGTATTAAATTTTCCTTGTATTTCATAAGATTTTATTGTATTGGGTTTAGTATTAAGTTGGTGAAGAATCGAGCATGAAATGAAGATTAGTGCAGTTTCGCGACTAGCTCGCAAGAAGTTCTCGAGAAAGGTTCCTATAAAAATGGCGTATGAGAAGCATATGCTGGAAGCTGAAGAGTCAAGTGTCAGGTTGTATTTCTCGAGTACTTTGTGAGACAGGTCATCCCATGAGGTACCCTCGAAACTCTCTACCTGGAGGATTTTAAGTGTGACTTTCTAACCCTTCACCTATACTATATATACCCTCAATACCTACAAAAGAAAAAGAGACTATTCAGAGAGAAAACCACAGATAAGTTTCTACAACATAACACACCCACCTTTAGAGAGAGAGATACTCATCCTTTAGAGAGAAATCATTGTAGTTTCTTCTCCTTCCCTCTCCCATTGTCATACCTTGAGAGGAGATTTGTACCCAAACACAACCTACACCTATTCAAAGTGTAGAGAGTGTTTTGGAACTTGGAAAGTTTTTAGGATTTGCCAAAAGAAGCCGGTGAGGCTTGGTGGATGCAATTGGGCGGTATTGCGAAGGAAAGTTAGAGAAGACATGACTCCGAGAAGTCCGTTAGTAGCAAGAGCTTGGAGGATTCAAGTACATGGGGTAGACTAAGCTTAAAAGGTCTTTTGTTATTTGTATACTCCAACTTATTCACTAATGGATCGATTTTGACTTGGAGGGTTGCGAAGAGGTTTTTCATCGAATTCTTCAGTTTTATCTTCGATAACACATCTTAGTGTTATCTTGTGTTTGCATCTCTCTTCCCTTACTCTTATACTTTAAATTTATTGTTTATTGTTCATGTTTGTGCACTAGAGTAGTTTCAGTGATTGCGCTTCATTTACTCTTGTTTCACATTTAGATAATTTAGAGTAAAAGCAATCTAGCCGTTATTTTAAAATTGGGGTCTAAACAAGTTCGTGTGCTTTCATACAAATCTGAGCTTTCAATAAATAAAATTTAAAATGGAAAAAAATCAAACACTTGACATACCATAATTGCTAGAGCATAAAGTGATATATAGAAAGTGAGATAAAGAATTTGTATTTTACGTATGGTGCTCCCAAACAAACATTAGTAAGAACCAGTAGGATTCTTTCTACTCCAAGCTTTTTGCGGAGTGTTTTTTCTGGTACAATCCTTATGTGGGACAACAATTGGACAAATAGGCTGCATTAACAAGTTCAACCCAAAGTGCTTTGGACATTCTCATGCTCTTTAACATTCTTTTTGGCCATGTTATCACTATCTACCTTGCATATTGGGATCTAAGTAATACCTTCCAAATGAAAAACGTCATTTTCACCACGAATCTACTAGCTCTAGTACCACTTTTTGGAAGTTTGTGGGTCTTTACACAATCACATTCCTACTAAACACTGATACACCACTAAAATATGTGGAAGAGACTCACTTACAAGGCACACCAAGGTAAGTAGAATGAAGGTAGAAGAAGATGAGAACTCTTGGTTTGGAATGGAGGAAAGCATGAGCATATATACTACACCATGCAATCTTAAATTCCACTATATTAAATTACGCAATTTGAAAAATTTACTACTCCATACAATAACTCCTTATTTCATTAATGAAACGGAGAGTTTCATAATCTAAATTAAGCATAACTCACAACAATAGGGCTAGGGAAATTTAACACCTACTCTCCAACAAATTATATGGAGAGCATAAAAGGGAGTCAAATCTCTTAATCCAGAAAGAAGAACGAGAAAAAGATGTACAAAAGAGTGACAATTCGCAACTCACTAACCTAAACTATGTGTACATTAAAGAAGATAAGGGCATATGGCTTCTAGGTATATTTTTTGCGACATGAAAAGATGAAGAAAATAATTCTTCTTTTTCTTCTTTTGCCTTCTTTCTCCTTAATTTTGAAAGAATAATCTAAATGATCATAGACAATTGGGGTTTTTACCAGGACCACCATAATAAAAGTAGTTTCCCCAATTATCGCTGCTTTTCCTATTTTGGACATCATAGCAATTGGGTTGCTCAGTGAAAGTGGCAATGTCCTTGGGAGGCCTAAGATTGTTGGAGCCATCAACAATTTGGATATTCTTGAAGTAACTAGCTCTGCCAAACCCTTCTCCAGAGAAATGACCACTGCCCATTTGGGTTGAGGTGTGCTGCCCATCAGGCTGTGAGTTTACCACCTCTCCTCCCCATTCGACCATTGAAGCACTGTCAGATAAGTATGAGAACAGGAAGGCTGGCCAATATCCCAATACATGCTCATTCCCAAATTGCATCCACCAGTTTCCCTCTTTTGGGTCCTGTATATACCTCATTAATATGCCAATTAGTTTGTAATATTTTGAATGACAATTAAAGTTATAAAGCCTAAATATTTTGTAATATTTGTTACTATGAATGTTCTTTAGAGAAAAAAAATATACATATGATATGCTCACATATCTGTACCCAAAAATTAGAAGTATTTCATATAAATGGAAATATTGTACTACCTTCCAGACAAGTATGCTAATATCATATTGGGAACCACCATAGCCGGAAACAGGGTAGATGCTTGCACCCATTGCAATTTGGTTGTTGATTTGAATAAAGCCAGAGCACAGCAAATTGTAGCAACCAGTGGCTTGATACGCATCACTCTGCAGCCATGATCAAAGACTTTTTTCAAAAACCAGTAAAAATAAACAATAAACAGGCTGGTGCTGATGGGGAAGTCAAAAATTAAAACACGGAAACTTACAGTCCAATAAGTGAAGAGTCTAGAGTTGCTATCTCCATATAGATCAGGGCTGACCTATTTTTCCCCACAAATAGTTTTGTGAATGAATATTATTAGTAAAGAAAATATTATAGAAAATAATATTAATAATAAAGAAAATAATATAGGATGAAATTAAATAATATATGCACCTGCCAGCCAGCTTCAATGCTATTAAGATCTTCACCAAAAGAACCACCTAGGATCCAGATTTGAGACAAGCTAAACTCATTAGGTTCTTGGATTTGGGGTCTCCACACGTTTATAGTTGCCTTAGCTCCGTAATACTTATCTCCTTCCACATAGACTATTGCATGCTAGAAAATCAACCGAAAGAAAAAAAGTTGAGTGTTGAGTTCTTAATATAATCAGTTGTAGATATCATTGAGCTCAAACCTATTATTGGTTAAAAATTAAGTTGTACCTGATGGCCACCTTGATCGATGAGATCAGGCTGAGCGGAACTTGGTTTAGGGATGGTAAGGTGTTTTTTCCTTCCATAACTTTTGATAGAGCTTGCCCTCAATAAATCATCTTCTTTAGTTCTTCTAACCGGAATCGTTCCTTCCGGGCACCTTCCATTCAAGTGCCATAGCTGATTAATGGACTTGGACTTCGAAGACACCTTGCTCTCATCGAATAAACGCCCTTCTGGGTGGAAACTTGGTCTCATCTACGACATGACAATGCAAGACCCCATACATAGTTGATATCAAATTATTATCGATACCAAATTAATGAAAGTTAATTAAAGACAAAAACTAGGATATATATATATATATATATGTATGTATGTATTATGTATATAGCCACCTGGATTGTATGATTTTTGAAGAGAGGATGATCAAAAGCTGGCTGGTTGTTGATATGTATGCAGTCGATTATATCTCCATCCGAGCTCTGTTTTGGACATTTTCTCACACACAGAGACATCAGTCCGAATTCTCAGTTCTATTATAAAATTACACTAGTACTGGGCATGCTGAGATATAGTAGTACATGGGAGTCATGGAGACACCATTGCTCACAAAAGTGACTAATTCTAAGACTCAAGCAGCTGATAATCCTATAATACCCAAATGAGGTATATATAGGTAGAACACAAACTTTACTTAAAGCAAAATGTTAATCACTGTTATGTAAAAAAGAGAGAACAAAAGGAAAAGATGTTTTGGGTATTTTCTCGCACACAGAGATATCAGTCCGAATTCTCAGTTGTACCATAAAATTACACTACTACTGGGCATGCTGAGATATAGTAGTACATGGGAGTCATGGAGGCACCAAAGCCCACAAAAGTGAATAATTCCAAGACTGAAACAGCTGATAATCCTATAGTACCCAAATAAGGTATATATAGATAGAACACAAGCTTTAATTAAAGCAAAAGGTTAATCATTGTTATGTAAAAAGAGAGCAAAACGTAAAGATGGGAAATCTATAAATTAAATTGAGGTAGTATGTTAAGTAATAACCTTGATAGATTTATGAGCAGGCTTGTTCAAGAGCTTCAACTGCTGGTGCACCTCCATTTTAAGTTTCTGATCACTAAAGATGCTGTTATTATTATTTCTAATTCCAGCTGCTGCCATTGGTATGAGAAAGCACAAGCACAAGCCCAGGGCCATCTTTACCGCCCTCCACCACCTCCTCCCGCTTCCACAAGGCAGTGCCATGAGTGACTAACTCCAACCAAGTGGCGGGTTTAATTAAAGATGTATAATAGCTACTAGCTACAGGTTAAAACCAATACTTTGGTGGGTGGCTATTGAGTGCGTGACCTTTTATTTTTAAGTCTTCCTTCCTTATCTTATGCACCCCACCACCAAACCAACCCTTCCCTACAAGCTACAACTACATAATACAAACAAAGGAGCTTGGACATTTTTATCTTTTTTTTACAGGGCCTAGCCTTTTGAAAACGCCAAAAAAAAAAAACAAAAATTTCTGGTTACTGCAACAAACCAACAAATTGAACTGCCGACGCTTCCCTCTTCCCTTTGTATAAGGCTAGAAGAAAAAGAATATGAGAAATCCGTGGTTCATTCTTGATTCTTCCGCTGTTCCCTTTGCAATACTTAAACAGCATTTGTTCCTCCTCTATGGACTGTTCCACATGCTATATTTCTTTCTATAGGTATGCACAAACAAACTTCTACAAGGATCACCTTTTCCTAATCCTCTCGTTCGAAGTTTGAAACTGACACATTACACATAATTACTCAATTGCTCCTCAACTAACATAACCCTATTGTTGGCCATGTCTAAATGGGACTTTGAATTAGCTTTTTTACTTTAAAAAATCCAAACACAATTAACAAACTTGCATAACGATTGCGAATTTAGAAAGAACGCCGAGGAAGTAGTAAATGAAATTATGGAGGTTTTTTTTGTGTCTTTTTTGGATGTGTAGAAGAGAAAAGAGAACCTATTTTATTTTGTTATTGCACCCTTTGATTCTTTGATTGGTTTAAGAAGGTCATTAATTACCTTCAGGAAGCCTATTCAAATCAAGTCCTTGAAATTGCAGTTTTGATCATGTAAGCACCAAAAGATAGCTAACCTAAAGGAGTTTGCAAAAACTAGTGTAACTTTTGGGGCTTTTAGCTTAAAGTGGGATAAAAGATTTATATTACTTAAAGATATTGACACATATATCTTATCAGTTTCCGAGATAATTTTACCGGTTTCGCTGATTAAGTACACTGATTTAGAAAAAAAATTGACTTTTAAAATTTGTTTTTCTAATTTTTTTTTTCTCATTAAAATATTATTAAAAATTTTCAAAAATAATCTATTAACAAATTACAGAGCCCAATATTGATAATTCAATAAGAAAAATGCTAATGAGTGCCTTAAGGACATTAATTAAGAATTCAGTTAAAGAAACTTTTTATGGGAAAAGAAAAAAAAGAATTAATGTTTTGACAATCTTTTTCATTTATCATAAAAATAATGTCAAAATTTTCTTAAAATATATTATTAATGAGTGCCCTTAAGACAGCCGTTAGCATGATCCATTTAATAAATTTATTGCAATCATTTACCTCTGGCTACCGAGTCCGATATTTTCCTGTCATCTCAGAATGCACTGTGGATCCTAACTTTCACATGCATACATTGTCGCGGTCATGAATTGATTGGCCAATAGGCCTTCGTGACCAATAACATTACGTGATTTTGAATGGCTGGCCTAGGTATTGTGGCCGATAGTTTGTCCTGTTAGCAACATGTCGACAAGGATAATAAGTGCACTTGTCATCAAGTAATTGGACGCAGACAAAACCAGAGAGTATCCCTGAGTGGCCGATAGTTTTTCTTTTCTTTTCTTTTCTTTTTCCGGTATCAAATAGGGTTGTAAATAAACCAACAATATTGAATTAGACTCGAGAAAAAACTTGTTTATATTAGTTAGTTTAAAAAATAAGTCAAGTTCAAGCCATAAGTTTATGTTTGATTTTTAAGTGAGTCAAGCTAAAATATAATAATTGTGTTTATGAACAAACTCGTAAACATGAAGGTTAAATTTAAAGGCGAAAAGCACATTTTCATCCTTACATTTTCACACGATTTCCATTTTGGTCCCTAAATTTTTTTTTTACCGCTTTTAGTCCCTATCCTGGAAAACGCCTATTGTTTTAGTCCCTGCCGTTACATCAGAGACGGAAAATGCTGACGTGGCAAACGGATGGCACTGTTGGCTGACGTGGCCATTAAAATAATAATAAAAAAATGTTATTTGGTATTAAAAAAATTAAAAAATTAATTTTAACTAAGTAAAAAATTAAAAACAAAAATAAAAACAAAAAATTACATCAATTGAGATCTAAGTGTGATTGTTTATTCATGTTCAACATGAATAAACAAGAACTTAAACCTAGATTACAAGAACACAGCCCCAAATCACAAGAACGAAGAACATAGTACTCAAAGATTTTCTTTTCCAACATTTCTCATAACACAAATTCAACTAAATACATAGAATTTCATCCCAAACATATCTCCAAAACCTGTAAATCAAAACCCAACCAAATAAACAACAAAACATCTAAATCATCCAACATCAAACCAAAATCCATAAATTCCAAACCACAAATCCTCAACAAAACCCAGAATCATCAACATCGATTTGTGCAGCCAGAGCCTCCGCCAGGCCGCGCGGTTCCTCCGTCGAGCCAGCAGCCGCCGTGTGATGCGTGGGCCGTTGATGGTGGTTTAGGAGATCGCGGCGAAGCAGCTCGAGGAGCGCCAGAGCGACTGGGCCTACTCGAAGCCCGTGGTGATCCCCGAATCTCACCGATTCGTGCAGCACCAGAGCCTCCGCCAGGCCGCACGGTTCCTCCGTCAAGCCAGCAGCCGCCGTGTGATGCGTGGGCCGTTGACGGTGGTTCGTGAGATCGCGGCGAAGCAGCTCGAGGAGCGCCACAGCGACATCCCATGACAGATCCTCGAATCTCGCCTTTGACAGATCCGGACATCCCATGACAGATCCGATCCTGTGGGTTTGTCACTTGTGGAACCCAAGAGCTGAGAGGATGAGAGAGTGGGGGAACTCTTGAGATTCAGAGTCTGGCTGGGTTGGTGTTTGTGTTGGCCAGATCTGTGATCTTATATTTAATTTTGTGTTTGGGTTGTGTTGGGCGGGGTTTGTGATCTGTGATCTGTGATTTTATATTTAATTTTGTGACCTTATTTTTTGAGTTATTTGTGATTTTTGGTTTTCAATTTTGAGACCTTAAGTCTGAGTTGGTGTTCTTAGTGTTCTTCTTCAAGATGCTTTTTGATCTTAATTCATATAAATTTTTATTTTTATTTTTGTTTTGATTTTTTTTTACTTAGTTAAAATTAATAAATTAATTTTTAAATTTTTTTAATACCAAATAATATTTTTTATTATTATTTTAATGGCCACGTCAGCCAACAGTGCCATCCGTTTGCCACGTCAGCATTTTCCGTCTCTGATGTAACGGCAGGGACTAAAACAATAGGCGTTTTCCAGAATAGGGACTAAAAGCGGTAAAAAAAAAAATTTAGGGACCAAAATAGAAATCGTGTGAAAATATAGGGACGAAAATGTGCTTTTCGCCTTAAAACTATTCACACCATTAAACCTAAGTACTAGACAAAACCAAGGTATTGCATGGTCCAAGGACTTGAACCCATGGAGAAAATAACTGTCTGTAGAAAAACCAGAGTGTTACTTAGATTCAAGTTATAATACGGCCTTAGATTTATATTTGAAGGATAGCAGGTGATCTCATGAGACTAACTCCAGAATAGAATACAAATATTGAGTAGAATAATAGAGTAAAGCAAGTAAAAGAAAATATCCATAGTTGGAAGCAAAGTATTAAGCATTCATTTCAAACAGAAAATATACAGTTTCCTTACAAACGCCACCGAGGCAAGAAATAAAATGAAATAAAAGAGAAAATAAACAAAATTGTCCTATGTCATATACCAGTCTCCCCAACTCAGTAGGCAAACTAATTCGACAAGCAGATCAAAAGGCTTTAATCAAGGCCTAAGGGCTTTGTCTCGAAGGGTCCACAGGAGGCCTCGCCACGTCTTGTGGTATTTCCTGACCCTCAGTTCCAACTCCCCCCAACGTTCTCTGGGGTTCAACCTCCTCGGGGGGTTGGTCAGCTGAAGATATATCCTCGACGGTCTTATTGTGGCTCTCAGTCGCTGGTAATGTGGACCCCTCCTCGGGAGCAGCAAGGGCAGTCTCGCGAATTGCAATAGGGTAATATACCCTGTCCTCCCTCCTAAGGTCAGATGAGGCATCAACCCCTGCTTGGTTGAGGGTTTCATGCCAGGTCTGAGAATAGTAATGCCTGCACACTACAGGAACTTGAGCCCGAAGGGTGGCTTCAGTCTTAGCCACCCCATCTGCAAAAGCCTCCTCCTTCGCCTGTTCTACAGAGCGCTCAGCGTCTATCTTTGCAAATACCGCCTCATCTTTGGCTCTCACAGCCTCGTCCCTGGCATACTTGGCAATACCTTTCTCATGGATTGCCTCGGTCAACTTTTTCTTCAGGTAGGTAATGTCCCCTTTGGCAGTCTGTAGTTGGCCCTCAACGTCTTGCAAGCGATTGGTTTGATCCTCAGCTTGCGTCCTAACCACGGCTAGGTCGGAGGCAGCAGTGTCCCTGGCCTTTGTCATCTCCTCTAGATCCTCGGTCACCTTTTTTAGGTCGACCTCAGATCTCTTGAGGGTACTAGCAGCTTTCAAGAACTTGTCACACTCTTGCGCTAAGGCACTGCTCTGGCCATCGACATCCTCGTCTAACCTGAAAAGAGCTTGGATAGCCTGCCAATAAAAACAAGTAACTCCGTAAAGAGAAAGGAGAGTACTAAGCGACAAAATTCAAATAAAGTAAATAGGTACCAAAGGACCCACCATGCCTAGATATTTCTTAAGGGCATCGGCTACGAGAGCCCCCTCAGCTCCTTGAGATTCCCGTATTGATTCATTATCCATCCGGGGCTGATCATGGAGCATGGCAGCAGGCAGCCAAGCTTGAGCCTCGGACTGCTGGATGGTCTTCTTACCTTTCCGTTGACCACCGAGCTTTAGTTGCTTTGGAGGCCTGCGAAATCCACCCTCCTCGGGCAGGGAATGGGATTTGCTCCCATCCATTGGCTCCTTACCCTTGGAAAGTCTCTTCCTTTTTGGGTCATGAGACTCGGTTTGAGGGTCTATTACTGTGGGGACAGAGGATGACCTAGTTTGCATAGTTAAAATCTGAGGCGGAGGTGTTGGGGGCTGGGGCTGCGACTCTTCCGGTGCACCCTCCTTGGAGCCGCCTTCAAGCAGGTCAAGAAGATTGGTTTGGGGTTGTCTTTTTAAACCCATCTCAGCCTGGGTACCCACTCTTAGGGACCGAAGATCGGCTTCGGACAAATGAGGGTCTCCTAGGTCACCAGAGGGATCTCGGACTGATTAGCTAAGTTGAACACACTATATTCGTCCTCAGAAGAGCTCAGTTCAACCACCTCCCTTGCCTTTTTAGATAGTCCTTTCTCGGCCACCGTTACTTGTTGGGATGAGGAGGGACCTGCTAGCGGAATGCCTTCAGATATGTGAGACCCATCGAAAAATGCAAAATCGTCCTTCACCACGGTAATCTGCGTAAGCCGAGGGTCACAAGCTCTAATTACGTGCTTCGGGACTGGGAATGATTTCTGGGCTGGGTCACATCTGAGGATTTTGTGAGCAGCTCTGACCTGGTTATCAGTTTCGTTCAGGAAAAGCTCTGACCTAAGAACGGTTTCCAAATCCGCTTTGTTAACCAGGTGGAAATGACGTGCAAAGGCGTGCGGATCTACGAAAAGAAAAGTGAAACTCCTGTGGTTAATCAACCAAAGCGGATATACAGTTGTAAAAATAAAAATACTAAAACCTAGATTGTCTCCTACTTCGGATACCCTACCTGGCTCCCCCTCTACTGTTGGGCAATGAAAACCGTTGTGCCACTCCCCCGACACTATGAGGAAATCTTGAGTCAACCCCTTATTGGAATCAGGAAGACACTGGATGAGACGGACCCTATCGTCCCTCGCCTTCATATAGTATGTCTTACCCCTCAGGTGATGAAGGTTATAGCACCAGTTCACATCGTGGTGAGTCAGTCTCAGCCCCATTTTCTCATTCAGGGTATCTACACACCCTAATATCCTAAATACATTCACGGCACACTAGGTAGGAGCCAGGCGGAAATGCCTAAGGTAATTGAGAGTCACTGGCCTCATAGGGATTCTCATCCCTCCCTCTACGAAAGCGACTATCGGGATCACGACTTCATCCTCTCTCCTCTTAATGTACCACTCCCCTTCTTCACAGTACTTCAAACTCACGTTATTGGGTATCCCATAGTCAACAATGAATTTTTTCATCATCTCGTCGGACTCAACCAACTTCTTAAACTTACCCATCCCCCAAGGACGACTAAAGATTCCAGAAGAAGAAAAGAAGGAATAGAACCAAGGAAAATTTGGGGTCACTGGAAGAAGAAGACTTACAGAAATATGACGATTCTTTTTAGGTAGTGTGTAAGTTGAACCAGATTCAAATCATATGCATCAATGGTTGTAAGCGCGAAAATGAGGAAACCAGACGGTTCAAACAGGTACTTATACTCCCCCTTAGGTTCCCCAAATGTAACCGCCTGCCCATAAAAGCAGGAGATCCCCACCGAACAATTACCATCATACCGTTGAAAGTGGGAAACGTGGTGCCGCCAAAATTTAATGTGGGCACACATTAAGTCTTGAAACGCCAAAAACGCACATCGGGCAGTCGAAAAGTCGCCAGCATTAGCACGAACCGAAGTGGGGCGATTCGTCTAGAGGGCCCGCAGGTATCAAAACCCTCCTCCCCGTCCGAGGGAACGTGCAGCAGGGTTTTGAGGGGCTATTGTGGGGCCCGTGGGCCTGATAGCCTCAGCCCATCGTGTAGTAGGCCCAAGGCCCAAGCCGAGGAAGACTGACCATTCAAGGCTAAATTGGGGAAAGCCTCTTTTCCGGATCCACGCCGAGGACCTCTTCGTCCTCAGCATGCCAAGGATAATTTTGGGAGAGACCAAGCCCAGAGCAAGCTGTCACCCTCACACTTAATGCATTCACCTAACCCCTCTGGCCGCATTAATGGGGATATAACCCCTTAGCAGGGCAACGTTGATCAGAGTGAACCACTTGAGTACTAATAAGGCCTCTGATGGGACGGACGGCCAAAAGAAAGGCGAATGGATGATCAACAGATGGAAGAACGAGATAGGACGATGAAGACTATATAAGAAAAGCGAGTAAAGTAAGATAAGAGGGGGGGGAAAGAGAGAAGAAAAAGGGCTCCTCGGCCACGGGCCGAGGAGCATCCCCCCAGTTGTAAACAAGTTCTAAGTATTTTTTAATAAAAGAAGAGAGTTCATATTTGGTGAACGACGGCCAGCGCCTAAACCTTCAATCCACTCTCTACAAATTTATTATTTGGGCTTGTTGGGCTGAAAACCCATTCATACTCTGGGTCAAATCCAAATTGAGTCCTTGCATATGCAAATTATTAACTTTTTCTCAGAAAAATAAAAGAGCTGCTAAGCACGTGCTGAAAGGGTAGTTATTTTTTAAATGTTAACCCATCTTCTTTTCTTTTCTTTTCTTGGATAAAAATTTGAAACCCATCTCGATCATTGATACTGTGTTTTCAATTTAGTTTTCTTATTATTGTAAATTAAGACCAATGTAGTATTTCCTAAATTATAATCATTAAAACGATCGTGCATGACTGCTAATTTATTTGGTAAGTTGTTACTGGCTGTTACAC
Organism: Quercus suber; assembly: GCF_002906115.3. Classification (NCBI taxonomy): domain Eukaryota; kingdom Viridiplantae; phylum Streptophyta; class Magnoliopsida; order Fagales; family Fagaceae; genus Quercus; species Quercus suber. Next base: position 31,375 of record NW_027070479.1, read on the forward strand.
AGGCAAAAAAGTAAATTTAAGTTGTAGATTCAAATTAGAGCTAATAATAGTTTACTATTTATGATTTGTTGTAAAAGTGTTGTGCGCCTAACACTTCTCATTTAAAAATAAAGTGCAAATTACAACTTACTTATTTGTGGCTTAGCCGAAATTTAAGCTGTTTACATGTAATTTGAAATTTGACACTTTACCAACTTGAGGTTAGATCAGTTAGATTTCCACCCACCTTTGTTTAAAACATGATTAAATATATAATTTTGCTCACTTTTATGTCTCTTTTCTCCAAAAACACTAAAAAAAAAAATACAAGATAAAAAATAATCCAACAGAATACTTACATCATGAGATTTCAAACCACATGTAGGCAACTTAAATTTCAATTAAATTTTCTTAACCCACCTTTGTCAAAAACATGGCTAAATATATAATTTTGCTCTACTTTTATGTCTCTTTTCTCCAAAAACACAAAAAATATAAAAATATAAGATCAAATAAGATAAAAAATAATCCAACAAAACATTTGCATTATGAGATTTCAAACCACAGGTAGCAACTTAAATTTTGGTCAAATCTCAAGTTGGTAAAATGTCAAATTTTAAATCACAGATAGACAATTTAAATTTTAGAAAAATCATAAAATAAATAAATCCATAAAAAATTATTAATAAATAAAAATCTCATGCGTTGCACGTATTGTTTAATACCCCACAAAGGGTAATTCTACGATACCCCCCCAAAAAAAGGGAGTATGGTACTCACTAATAAGCAGCTTACTATGCCAGATTACCAAAACATCACATTTGAAGGTTTCATCCTCACATTGTACAATTCCAATATCACATGTAACTATTCTTTTGTCACATTTAGTGGTTTATTTATTTTTTCTCACATTTGATGGTTTCATCCTCATATTTTACAGTTTCAACATCATATTTGACTGTTCTTTTATCACATTGAGTGGTTCTTTTTTTTTTCTCACATTTAATGGTTTCATCCTCAAATTGTGTAGTATCAACATCACATGTGACTTTTTTTTTGTCACAATTGGTGATTCCTTTATTTTTCTCACATTTGACAGTTTCATCCTCACACTATGCAGTTCTAACATCACCTTTGACAGTTCTTTTGTTACATTTGGTGGTTCCCTTATTTTTTTTTCTCACATTTGATGGTTCAATCCTCACATTGTGTAGTACCAATATCACATATGACTGTTCACATTGTACAATTCCAACATCACATGTGACTATTCTTTTGTCACATTTAGTGGTTCATTTTTTTTTTCTTACATTTGATAGTTTCATCCTCATATTTTACAGTTTCAACATTACATTTGACAGTTCTTTTGTCACATTTAGTGGTTCTCTTTTTTTTTTTCTCACATTTAATGGTTCCATCCTCAAATTGTGCAGTATCAACATCACATGTGACTTTTTTTTGTCACAATTGGTGGTTCTTTTATTTTTTTTCTTACATTTGACAGTTCCAACATCACCTTTGATAGTTCTTTTGTCACATTTGGTGGTTCCCTTATTTTTTTCTCACATTTGATGGTTCAATCCTCACATTGTGTACCATCACATTGTGTAGTACCAATATCACATATTGCTGTTCTTTTTTCACATTTAGTGGTTCTTTTATTTTTTTCTCACATTTTACTGTTCCATCCTCATATTGTGCAGTTCCAACATCACATTTGACAGTACTTTTGACACATTTTGTAATTCTTTTTTTTCTCACATTTGACGGTCCTCACATTGTGCAGTACAAATATCACATGTGACTATACTTTTCTCACATTTGGTGGTTCTTTTTTTTTTTTTCACACATTTAATAGTTTTATTCTCACATTGTGCAGTTTTAACGCCACATGTGACTCTTCTTTTGTCACATTTTGTGATTCCTTTTTTTTCTCGCAGTTGATGGTTCCATCCTCACATTGTATAATTCCAATGTCACATGTGACCATTTTTTTGTCATATTTGGTGGTTCTCTTTTTTTTTTTTTTTTTTTTTTTTTTTTTTTTTTTTCTTACGTTTGATTATTTCATTGTCATATTTGGCAGTACCAACATAATATTTAACAATACTTTTGTCACATTTGATGCGTCTCTTTTTTCTCTCACATTTGAAGATTTCATTCTCACACTATGCAGTACCAATATCATATGTCATTGTTCTTTTGTCAAATTTGGCGGTTCCTTTATTTTTTCTCACATTTGATTATTCCATTGTCACATTCGGCAGTACCAACATAACATTTTACAGTACTTTTATCACATTTGGTAATTCCTTTTTTTTTTTTTCACATTTGACAATTCCATCCTTACATGGTGCAATACGAACATGACATGTAATTGTATTCTTGTCACATTCGGTAGTTCTTTTATTTTTTTTCTCACAATTGATAATTTCATTCTCACATTGTGCAGTTCCAGTGTCACATGTGACTGTTCTTTTGTTACATTTGGTGGTTCCTTTATTTTCTCTCATATTTGATGGTTTTATCCTCACATTGTGTAATTTCAACATCACATGTGACTGTTCTTTTGTCATATTTGGCAGTACCAACATAACATTTGACAATACTTTTGTCACATTTGGTGCGTCTCTTTTTTCTCTCACATTTGAAGATTCCATCCGCACACTATGCAATATCAATATCATATGTCACTATTCTTTTGTCACATTTGGTGGTTCCTTTATTTTTCTCTCACATTTGATTATTCCATTGTCACAGTACCAACATAATATTTTACAATACTTTTATCACATTTGGTAGTTCCTTTTTCTTTTCACATTTGACAGTTCCATCCTTACATGGTGCAGTACGAACATGTTTATTGTGTTCTTGTCACATTCGGTGGTTTATTTATTTATTTTTTCTCACAATTGATAATTTCATCTTCACATTATGCAGTTCCAGTGTCATATGTAACTGTTCTTTTGTCACATTTGGTGGTTCCTTTATTTTCTCTCGTATTTGATGGTTCTATCATCACATTGTGTAGTTCCAACATCACATGTGACTATTCTTTTGTCACATTTAGTGGTTTCCTTATTTTTTTTTCACATTTAATTATTCCATTATCACATTCGACAGTACCAACATAACAATATACAGTATTTTTATCACATTTGGTGGTTCCATTTTTTTCTCTCACATTTGATAGTTTTATCTTCACATTGTACAATACCAACATGACATGTGATAGTAATCTTGTCACATTCGGTAGTTCCTTTTACATTTGATGGTTTCATTGTCACATTAGGTAATACCAACATCACATCTAACTGTATTTTTGTCACATTCAGTGATACCCTTTTTTTTTCCTCACATTTGACAATTCCATTGTTACATTGTGTAGTACTAACATCACTTCTTATCATGTCCTATCATTTCCTCTAATTTCCCTTTTAATTTTTAAAATAACATATAAGTGGACACCCTACAACTTATTGAAACCAAAGAATGTGAAACCATAATTTACAATGACAATGATTTTTAGTCCCTTAATAGATTAAAAAGGCATGCAAATACTCACATATTGTAAAGTCAATATGTTTGCAATTTGGTGTCTTAGTCTATATATCACAATAGCCTGACATCTTAATCTCATTATATTGAGAAAGTATGGCAACGTCATCTTTCTCACAAAATGTGAACTATTTAATGTCTTTCTCACAATATAAGAACTCAATATTAGAACTTTATCATTACGAGGTTCGCACTTTGTGAGAAATGATGCAATTAATTGTTGGATACTTCATATTATTACGAGGTTTGTACTTTGTGAGAGATGATGCAATTGTTGGATACATAAGATATGTAAGATAATTACTGCATGATATGGGACATGTATTGTGTTTCCTTAATCAGATTTTTTTTTTTCTATTTGGTCGTACTACTTATCTAGCAGCAGTGCAAACGTACAAAGGTTAAGTAAATTATACTAAAAATCAAGATGAACCAAGAGTTATAGATCTGCATTTGATGCGAACATTACAGATATTAACTAGATTTGCATTCGGAAGGATCCAAGATATAAAGATAATAATGGTTATTGAAAGGATAAAAAGATACGTCACTTGCTTAGAATCTAAAAATGGTTAATGAAAAGATAAAAGAGAAGTCAGATCCATCCTACATGCTTATACACTTATATTCCATACACAATCATTGGCATTACTTCTGTCTTGGCTCAGACTTTAAGCATTTATCATCATACAAACTACATGATCAGTCAACTGAACGAAATTCAAGAAATTTACAAGATTCAACCTAGTTCTCATACAATGAAGGAGAAAAATTCCTCCATGATAGTGCATAGACTCATTTCTTTGCCAGCAACTTCTTAGGAAGCTTATGCAAAGGCGTAGATTTGAGCAGGAAAAGCATGGCAGCATGCTCTTGCAAACCACCTCCACATTTCAACCCATTTCCTCGCAATTCAGACTAACCTTTCCATGCCAAGAACCTATCATTATAGTAGTGGAAAAAAAGAAAACATTAGACGGATGCTGTAGAATCAGTGCCCCACTGACTAAAATCTGGGATTATGATAAGAAATGATAGTGACATTACTGGTAATAAAATTGACACCTGCCTAAATCTCACTATGTTCATTTGGTATTTTATTGCCTGTATTCTTCCCATGTTGCTCTCAGATGGTGCCAATGGCTAGGCGAAGACTTGGTACTCGTTCCAACTTTCCGGTCTGGTTTTGGATTCTCAAAGTGCTTTTGTTCCTTGGCTTCATGTCAGTTGTGACTGCCCTTTTAGTTTTACATATGCTGACTAAGTGACTATATCAGATTTATTTGCTGCCATCCTTGCCTTCACGCCCACAGGATGGGCTCTCATTCTTGTAAGTTTAAATTAGAAAGAACAAAGTAACTTAAGAGTTTTTAGATAAACTGTGCCAAACCTTTTAAAGAATTATTCTGTATAATCCTTTTGTGACAATATATGCTGCTCTTTTCTTCCCTTTATTTGCTCTAGCCCAAGAAAATTATCATGTCTTTTTACTGTAATTGACGTAATATTTTCCCCATTGATTCTTTAGTTGTGAATTCCAAAATATACTATATGTTCCACATTTCATAAAATTTCAAACTGGAATTAGATTTTGAATTTGTTGAAGTTGCAATTTTACAGCAGAGACCCCAGTGCTGTGTTGTTTTCTCGGGTGTTCTCTCTCTCTCTCTCTCAATCTCACCTCATCATTGCTGCTACCAACCCTAACGAACTCTCCCTTCTTCCCCAAAAATTCGCAGTTTAGGGCTGTGAGCAAAGTTAACACGATTTGTGTTTTGATTTCAAGTAATAACAGTTTTCTTAATTTCAAGCAATAACATCGTTCCCCTAAATGTTTTTTTTTTTAATAACAGTTTTCTCAATTTCTTTTAATTACGAAAATTTAAAAAAATAGGGAGCGAAAACGGTGTCGTTTTGCTCATTTAACGGAGACACTTAACAGAATACCGAATTGACAACAATTGAAAGTTAGAGGATTGAAATGACAAAACTAAAAGTTAGAGAGAATTGAAATGAAAAAGGTTAAAAGTTAGAGGATTAGTTTTGGATTTTTGCCTATATTTTAATTCATTATCATTGTACTACTTAACTAATGTTACTATACTGCTGAAATATTATTAGCTCATTGATGTTATACGGCTGGAGTCACAAACCATAAAAAGTGATGTTATAGTTGGAACCACAAACCATATTAAGATAAGTTAACGTTTCTCTATCTATGAAATCACGTTATTAAGTATATATTAACTCATTATTATTGTACCACTGGATGCAAACTACTTTAATATTATCTCACTATTTAATAAACATGGATTTATTAATGCTTCATTAATGAACATATATATTAATAAATTGAATCCATCTCACTACAAAACATATATCATTTGGACATGAACTACCACTAGACGTCTATTATTTAGACATAAATTACTAGACATACATTAGTTGGACGTAGACCATGGCTAGAAATACATTATTTGGATATATACCATTGTTAAATATACCTTATTATATTGAACCTGAACTAAACCACGACTGGATATGGACTATTTCGAACTACTTTTGACTCATCCCATTACTGGACATATGATGCTTAATTAATTGTTCTCTAATATTAGACATCACTTAATATATATAATAATGATGTTCAACTGTTTCACCAAAAAAAATAAATGATGTTCAACTCATCATTTAATTAAAGCTATTCAATTAAGCATATTATTTATTTATTTCAACCATTATCATGATTCTTAGATTTCGAGCTTTATCTATTTTGTAGGCTTAAAAATGCACCAAAAGCCATTGGTCTATGCAACCCAATGTCAAGTTCCAGAGTGAACTCCCCAAAACAAATCTGAGTCTAGCAAAATCATACCTCCAGCAGAAGACATGTGGCTAAGCGCAAAAACGGCCCTGACAGTAGTATTGTCATAGAGTTCTAAATTATGTGTAGTTTAGGAGATGTAAAGCTAAGTATAGTTAGCGGAGTTAGTTATTATTCTAAAAACATCTCATTATCTAATTAGTGCTTACATTAGTTTGTTAGTGACCCAACCTTTACAGAATCAGTTATGTATCTATATATTGATCTTGTATCAAAATCAATGTGAATCAAGGAAACAATTTTCCAATTCTGTTAAACTCTCTCTCAATTTCTTTGCTTTGTTTTCTTGTTTCCTTGTGTTGCATGCATTTCTGTTCAATAATAGTGTCCAACCAAACCCCGTACTCGACCCACTCGCCCAACTTGGTCAATTCGGCTAGAGAACTGGCCGACCCAACGTCGGTGACGGTTGGCGGCTGATCTCTGCTCCCAAAACTCGAGACCGGTGGGTCAGTTGATGGGTTAGAGCATGGAAAATCAATTTTCAACTGACCCGATCAAAAAACACACCGAAAATAGCTTTCTCTGCCGATTGGAGTGGTTCGTCGGTCTAATTTTGTCCAATCTGTCAAGATCCGGCGAGATCTCGTCAAGATCTCTTCAAGATTCGGCCTAAACAGCTTGAAATCCACCAAGATCTCTTTGATTTCGGTTAGATCTAGCAAAAATAAGCAAAATTCGGCAAAATTTGGCGACGATTTGCGTAGTCCGAGCCCGATCGAAAACCGACCGGAAAATGGCGATGTCCGACCACCCGAACCGTTGCCTTCAGTGGGTCGGCGGCGAGTCCAAATTTAGGAGACCCAAAGTGGTCGGGTCGGTTTCAGGTTGGGCACAAACTCAATCTGGACCGACCTGTGGACATGCCTATTCAATATAGACCAGTAAGTTTTTGTGAATCTCTTTTTCATTGGGTTTTTATTCTTCTTTAAATTTTATATTATTATAGTTCGATTACTTCTTAATTTCTATGAAATATTTCTGCCTCCAAATATAGCAATTCATCTTGATTATTATTTTTTAAATGTTAACCCATCCTGAATTTTTTTTTTTTTATTGAAACCCATCTTTTTTATCCTTTTTGATAAAAATTTGAAACCCATCTTGATTATTGATACTGTGTTTTTAATTTGGTTTTCTTATTATTGTAAATTAAGACTAATGTAGTATTTCTTAAATTATAATCATTAAAACCATCGTGCATGACTGTTAATTATTTGGTAGATTGTTATACATAGGCAAAATAGTAAATTTAAGTTTTAGATTCAAATTAGAGCAAATAATAATTTACCACTTATAATTTATTGTGAAAGTATTGTAAACCTAATACTTCTTATTTAAAAATAAATGAATCCATAAAAGATGATTAATAAATAAAGATCACGTGCATTGCACGGATTGTTTAATACAATAGAACTAAGCATACGGTCCACAAACTGAGTGGCAAACTGGTGGGTAGCTAATAGCGACTAAACTCTTAAAATATTGTCCAACGAATGCGACGAGGTTCGATCCACCAGAAACGCAAAAACAGAAAACAAGAAAATACTACTGTAGCCTTAGCACAGGCACTGTAGCGTTGGGCCCACCCAATAGGCACTGTATCGGCACAGGCACTGTAGCAGCCTTAGCACAGGCACTGTAGCCTTGGGCCCACCCAATAGCAAAATACTACTGTAGCCTGCCCAATCTATTATAACACAAAATAACACAACCAAAGGCAAAATACTACTGTAGCCTGCCCAATCTATTATAACACAAAATAACACAACCAAAGGCAAAATACGCCTGCCCAATCTATTATAACACAAAATAAATACTACTGTAGCCTGCCCAATCTATTATAACACAAAATAACACAACCAGGCAAAATACTACTGTAGCCTGCACCGTCACAGGCAAGATTAAGGCAAAGGCAAAATACTACTGTAGCCTGCCCAATCTATTATAACACAATTAAGGCAAAATACTACTGTAGCCTGCCCAATCTATTATAACACAAATAACACAACCAAACCCTGCACCGTCGTTGTTTTTCTTTTCCTCTCCCCGATCTGATTGTGCGCAACCTGTGGATGGCCGTTGTTTTTCTTTTCCTCTCCCCGATCTGTGCGTGGCTTTGTGTGGATCTGGTGGTGACTGCTTGGATTTGATGGGGAGTTCGATTATTTCGTCAAGGTTTTATTAATCGGCGATTCTGCAGTTGGAAATCTAAATTTCTGTCCCTATCTATTATGAACGAGATCTGCCTACTCCAGGTTTACTTTTATATATTTATACACATATATGTATGTTTTGTGTAATTTGGATCCAGGATGTTTATACATATATGCTTGTGTGTATACTTTTTTTTTTTTTTGAGAAGATTGTGCATATAATTTGGATATGGGATTTTTTTTAAATCTTTCAACCTATTTTTTCTTTATGTGACAAATTGTATAGCTTTAAATTTTTTTTTTCTTTTCTTCTTGGGGATAATAGGATTTGAAACCATGTTTGTAAGACAACATATGTAATAGCTAGATTTGCTAAAGATGTAAACGATGTCCACGTAAATGGCATGTTTTTTTTTATAAAGTCTATGGAAGGGTTTGGCTGATTGGCATTTCACTATGATTTTAAACTTGTATTTTAAGGGGTTTAACTTTTAATCGGTAACGTTCTTCAATGAATATAAATAAAAGGTTAAGAACAAAAAACTTTAAATATCGGTTTCTAAATATGATGGATTGTTTACAAACTTATGCTATAATTAAACATTGACCTAGTAAAAAATAAGAACTTTTCTCTTTTATGCAGTAGATGTAATACTTTAGTTTCTTTGGTGATATTAAGAATATTTTTACACTTCTTTACACAGATCTGGAAGGGTGGCTCTAGAAGACTAGACCTGTTCTTCACCTTTTACTTCACGATTTTCAGGGAATGTAAGTTTTATTTTCTCCCAGAATTATCGCATTTTGGAATCACAGTTTATTAGTTCCAAATATTTTCTTCTTTTATTCATTTTGCTCATCATTTTTTTTTTTTTTTTTATTGATGCTCATAAATATTTAATTTTGCAGATAATTCGTAAAGGGTTCTATTGAGCCAAACGTGTGGGGGCATAAAGTCCAGGTATTTTTCAATTTAATTTTTTATATTGGATATGTCATAATGTATGTTTTTTTTTCTCTCCATTTTTACTTATGTGATCATTACAAGTTATGGAGTCATAAATGTTGTTGAAACCCATTCAAAGGGATTATTAGAATTTTAAATGTTGATAGGAATCATAGGATTTCTTAGAATTTTAAATGTTGATAGGACTCTAGAGACTAGAAGATAGAAAATTTTTCATGCAAAAAGGTAATAGATTAAATTCTATGACCAATAGTTTACTATGAATAAAAATTTATGTTCTTAATTCTAAGAAATTTGAATTCTGCTTCACCTAAAATTCTATTACCAAAATTTTAAAGTAATTTTAAATAAATTTAATATGTATTTTGATTATATATTATATATTGTTTTTTAATATATGAAATTTATATGCTACACGCTGTATTTGCACAAACTAACTCAATATCTGTGTATATTACATTTCATAAAATTATTGTGTTTTTTAAATATTTTTTGTATCATGTGGGTCACAAGTTACTAATACTAGTCGCTTATTTGTGGAATGCACTAGATAGTTAGCAAATGTTAAATAACTTTGATACTGATTAAAATTCCTAAGATTGGCTTGTTTTAATTGGAGTAGAAAATAAATAAGGGTTAGGGTTTGTGATGGAGTTAGCACTGATTATAATGATGTATAAAAACCATGGTTTAAAAATCGGACATATTAAAAAATTGAAAAAGGGGTGGTTACCTGTTATCTGGTTTGACTGGGGTCGAACCGATAATACATAAATAAATAATTTTAAATTATATAATTTATAAGCATATATATTTTTGATAACTAGTAATATTTATTTTAAAAATAATGGGGTCGAACCGATAATACATAAATAAATAATTTTAAATTATATAATTTATAAGCATATATATTTTTGATAACTAGTAATATTTATTTTAAAAATATATTTAAAAAATTTAAAAATAATTCACAACACATAATAACAAAGTTACACTAAAGTTCATTTATATAGTGGGAGATGATAAACATATCAAACTTAAATCCATTAAGCATGTTATACGTAGATTGTGAATAATGTACTAGAAGTTGAAAACATTTATATGAATATGCTGGATATGATTAAAGAGCATATTTGTAGTTTGCCAATGTGAATTGGCTACCCCTCCATTTGAACAGCTCCAGTTTTGTTGATCTTGGAAGTCTCAATGTAGTCTGCAATACATATAAAAACTTAATGATATTGAAAACTTAATCACTCCCATGATATAAATATAAAAACATAGTAATTTACTATATAATCTTACAAGCCATCGCTCTGAGAGTTTGCTCCAATATGGTTGGGTCTTCAGCACTTGTCTCAATGAAACGGATCTCAAACTTGCTAACTCCTGCGTTCATTTAGGCACAGGGAGAAAAATAAATTTAGATGGTAATAAGCATCAAGAATAATAATAACACTGGATTTTCTTGAATTACATCACTATATATGGGTCAAAATGCAGGGGAGATTTGTTTAATTTAAAATTAACTTATTGTTATTGGTGAAGAAGTTACATAGGTAGATAAAAATTAAATATGTAATTTTGCCAAACTTTTATATATCTTCTTAAAACACAAAAAACATAAAAATACAAGATAAAATGAGATGTAAAAGATGTTAGTAATGATAAAAGAAGATTCCTTTGCCTAAACTAAAGTCCACTCTATTGGTTGGTCATCCAACTCAACTAATTACAAACTCCCATTCTTCGATTCAGTCCACAAACTTCCTACAAGCAAATCATGTAGTATCACCTACAAATATTTGAAATTTATCTTTCCTTTTTGAAGTACAAGTCTTCTGGCTAGACCTTAATATTTGGAATTTGAATTTTTAAAGCCACCAAATAGGACAGACATGAGTTCAGTTAGGCTTGCATTTGCTCCCTCTTTATTGCCTTCCATAATTCTAACGGCACAATCCAAACTTGTACAACTCTTCTAGGTGAGATAAACTAGCTAGGAGTCCTGGGGGAATTTGCTGTATACCATGTGAAAACTGATTTGGGAAAAATGATTTCATTGATTAATTAGAATTACAAGACTAAACTATATATATATATATATATATATAAACAAGCCACAGAGTAACTAACTAGCGGAAAAGGTGCTAACAGAATAAAACTAACACTAACTAACTGATCACTAATCATTACATCAAAACTACAAGTTGTTTACATGTTCAAAACTGCAGATCGTTCTATTGTTCATTTACTTCTTGACTTCCCCTGTTTCTCTTGCTTTGTTCTTCCATGTCTTGACTTCCCCTTTTTCTCTTGTCTGCACTGTCAGCATCTTCAATAGCAGCTTTGGGTGCCTTCTTTATTTGATACTCCCCCTCAAGACGGACTGAGGGTAAATGAATATTTATCAGTCCCATCTTAGAAATAAGCTCTGAGAATTGATTAAAACTCAAAGCTTTAGTTAATAGGCAGCTAATTGACATTGAGTCCTTACATGAATCAACTTTATCACCTTAGCCAACACCTTATCCCCTACCATTTGACAGTCTAGGTAACTAAGATTTCTTATTTCTCTTGGTAGCTCCTTAATTTTAGAACCTAAAAAGCAAAGAATTTCTAGTTTCCTAAGTTGTCCCATTGCTGACACATCTGTTAACTCACAACCAACTAATTGCAGGGTTTGAAGGAAATGAATTGATTGTGGTGGTGATGGAAAGGACATTTACACTTTGGTTGTTTTGAAGTAAAAATTTTGCAAAGGTAAATTATTTTCATTTTAGCATGTTTGACTATCAACATAAAAATATAGTGGAAATCATTTTTGAATTGCATGTTTCATTGTAAAATGAAAAAAATTTCGTATTTCTCAAAAGTCAATAGGTGTACAAACCACCACCACCTCCCAAAACTCCACCACATTGGAAGAAAAGAAGCCACCAAAGCAGTACCAACCACTGAATTACCACCAAACATTCAAGAAACAGGAACCAAAACACCACCAACCATTCAAAAAACAACCATCAAAATTGCCACCAACCACCACTGACCGCTCAAAAGACAACCACCATCAACCAAAAATCCAGATCGTAAAAACCAAAAAAAAAAAAAAAAATTAGATAGAAAAACCACCCAACCACCATTAATCAACAAAAACCTGTACAAACCCTGATCGAAAACCTAAGAAACAAAGAACATAATTTGAAAATCTAACCTCAGCAAAGGTGAGATCGAGTATTCACCAAAAACCCAAGCCCGTCGTCGGCCTCAAGGCAGAGCGAGAGAGAAGAGAAGAGAGGGTTGTGGTGTCGGTCAGTGGCGTTGGTTAGTGGGTTGTGGCGTCAATTAGTGGGTGGGCAATGGTGTGAGATGGGTGGAGATGAGAGGGCTTTGGCCTTGTGAGTGAGAGAACTGTGAGATGGAGAGAGGGAGAAGAACTAAGAAAGTTAAGAGAGGGGGAGATGCTGATAAAGAGTTGGGAGTGAGAGATGCGAAAAGGAGTGTAAAATGTTTGACCGATTTTTCAAGTGTAAAATATCTTACAATTTTTGCCTTTGATTGAAAATATTTTACATTGGTCCAATTATTTTACTGCAAAACAAACGTGATAAAATCTGAAAATATTTCACCTCAAAATAAAGTGTTAAGAGTCAAAACCTTTAAATCATTCATCCCTTTAAACAGATTGGGTGGGAGTGTATGCGAACATGGTCGCTGCAAAAGCTCAAGTTTAGGATACTCCAAGCCAAGATGCCTCTTCAAACTTTTTATCAACCGTATCTTATTTTTTGTGTTTTTGGGAGAGATATAAAAGTGGAGCAAAACTGCATATTTAGTCCTTTTTTTTTTAACGGATGTGGTTGACGGAATCTTAATTGAGTTAACTTTAGATGAGTAAAGTGTTAAATTTTAGATCACAAGTAAGCAACTAAAATTTCAACCTAACAAGAGGTAAGTTGTATTGCTTCCAATGATTCGAGAACAAACTCGTTTTAAATCTCACTGGTAAGTTCTATTGCTTTCAATATTTAAAACGAATTTCAGATCACAGGTAAGTTTGTTCTCAAATCATTGGACTGTCTTCAGTTCAGATGTTCACCATAAAATGAGATTGTCTAATTTGATTGTTAATTAGAATTTCTATACCATAAAACAAAATGTTTCTACTTTATTTTGATTCTCATTTTTGGTTATGTGTCTTATCACCCCCTAAGCTATGAAGGTGTTTGGAAAATGCATAAATTTCATTTGCTCAAAATTGTTTAGGATAAATTGATTTATTTTTTTTATTTTTTTGTGTATTCAACCAAAAAGAGAAAAGCATGCACTACAGTTTTTCATCAAGGAAATTTATTTTTAGAATTTTATAAACAAAATTCATATCTAGAATTTAAGGTTTATGCGTTTGCTATCGTCACCAACGTAATGATTCCTTGTTGTGAATGTACCTAATAAAACATCGGTTTTATTGAATTGAATGCTTTTATCATATCCTTTATGCTTACAAAAATTTCAAGTAGATAGAAAATCGATTAATAATTATGTCATTAATCAACTGCTTATATTTAAGTTGTGATATAAAATTTTGCATAAAAAATAAATTTATTGATTGAATAGTAAATAAAATACTATATAAAAAAAAAATTTTTGATGTTCTATGTTTTTATTTTTTTCTGACGTGTTGAAAACATTAAAAAAAATGTAATCTAACTGTTAAATCTTCAAAGTTGATATTGCCAACAACATAAATTCGAGAAAGCCAAAGGAAAAAAACAAAAAAGAGGAAAAAAAGGGGTATAATCCAACTCAATCCAACTCTTAAAAAAAAAAAAAAAAAAAAAAAAAAAAAAAAAAAAAACTAACTAGTTATACTCCTAACTCAATCCAACCCAATTATTATTGGTAAAACCTTACCTACTTACTTACCCAATACTCAAAAATCTCTAAAATGACCAAAATACCATTAATTTTAAAAAATAACAAAATGCTTCAAAAGCTTTTAAAATGACTAAAATACCCAATAACCTCTAAAATAACCTAAATGCCCCCTAAAAATGAGTGGCATACTGAAATCTCAAATATTTCCAAAATACCTCCTCTAATTTTAATGAAATACTCCCCCAGCATTGAAAGTATACCTAGATCCTTAAGAATGTTTAAAATGATATTTTAGCTAATTTTAAATATTTTGGGGGTATTTTTGACATTTGGAGTGTGAATATTTCTTATCTATCTACAAAAAATAATGCAAATCATACTATCTTAATTTAATAGTAAGAGCTGAGGAAATTTACCTTTGCTGTTAACGTCTTCACAACCTTTTTCTCATCATTGTCTTCCAAATCACAGTTATTACCAATTAGAAGCATGTACACACTATCATTGGCATATATATCATTCCTTTCCAACCAGTTCTTTGCCTTGTTGAAACTCTCTATCGCAGTAACATCATAGATAATCTGTCACATTCCAACAGATATTTCTCAGGCAAGTAAGATGACAATAATAATAATTAGAATGGAAATCTGTGTTGACTAATGCTCTATTTGTTTTGTGGTAAGAAAATATTTTACACATTTTACAGAATTTATTTCGCAGTTAAATAGCTAATCAAATGTAAAATATTTTCAGTCAAAGAAAAAACTCAAAGCAAAACTTTGTAAAATGTTTTATGCTTGAAACAAAAGTAAACCATTTTACAAAATTGCTCTCTCACAAACTTCTTGTGTATGTGTAGATTTGTTCATTTATGTTGTTCTTATTTTTTGATGATGATAAAAAGAAACAAAATAAAGGAAAATAAAGGAAAAGAGGAAGAGTGATATTAAGGTAGAAGGTTTGGGGAGATGAAAAGGTAAAGGGAAGGATAAAGGTTGGAGAAAGTGTAAATGTTAAAAAAAATTAGTACAATTTGATGAGGACAAATTTTTTTATTTGAATTTAAGTAAAATATTACTTTTTTTTTTCTTCTGTTTAAACAAAAAGGGAGAGAAAGTATAAATAATTTAATGATAAGAAGGATGTGGTTGAATTTCAATATTGTATAAAATAAGATGAGAAGTAAAAAATAAGTAAAATTAAAAGATATAATAATAAATACTAAATTATCCAAATCATGCTATATAATAGAATAATATTATATTTTTATCTACTATCTTTAATTTTTTATAATGTTATCGGATAACATTTAACATTCAAAGAGAACAAAAAATAATAACTTAAAACACAAAACTAAATTGTATTAACCTAAATTAGAGTTTTAAAAAACACAAAAATTTATCAACTAGAATAGAAGAGAGGATGACAAATTTATAATAAAAAAGAGTGAATAAGAAGAGACAAATAAAGGAAGATGAAGGGTAAGTTGAATAGTGATATTAAAGTAGAGTAGTGAGGAGATGAAAAGGTAAGAGAAGGAGAAAAGTTTGAGAAAGTGTAAATATCTAAAAAATAAGTAAATGTTAAAAAAAATTATAAAAAAATTGGAGGAAAAAAAAAAGGATAATGAGGTGGACGTTGATGTGGCTTAACAGAAGCGTAGCAACAATAACGCTTCAGCTTTTAGATATATACATAGATATAGATACAGATAATATAACTACTATAACACTCAAATTTGATAGGTTTTGATGCATAGATGAGCATGTATACAAGTAAAACTAGCAGCAAACAAGAATTATGGCAATGCTCTATATCTGAATAGGGCCATGTGAAATTTTATCTATAAGTTGCATGTGAAATTTAGCACTAAATTTTATCTATAAATGTTTCTTACAATTATCCCATCTGGCATAAATTGATAATTGCTCCGAAAAATCTTGAACTGCCCCTGCTCAGAAAACTCAAACTAAAAGTACAGGAAAAGAGTATTTATTATTATGTGGAATGATGATTAAGCTTCATACATATAGACCATAAAACAATATTGTTTAGCGATCTTAGTCCTTAATTTTAAAGCTTGCCTACAAGTAAACTTTTGACTGCGACATTGGAATACGAGATGCATGCAACCATATTTGTTTCTTTTATACCTGTTTGTTTCTTTTATTTCTTCTGGTTCATCATCATGAACTTCTTGTTTTTTCATTTTTCTGTCTTTTATAATAGCTTTCTGATTACCTATCAAAAAAAAAAAAAAAAAAAAAAAAAAAAGGCATGGCATTTATATTGCTCCATATTTTCCTTTTTGATAAGTGATATTTGGACCTAAGGGACATTAGAACTTGTGACCTCCACTTCATGAGGTGTGGTCCCAGCCAAAATCACAACTGACATTTGTGCGAGCAATTAGTTTGTACTAGCAAGAAGCTTTGGTGTTTGGGTGGACAAATAGGGATAAGGGCAAGAAGCAAGTTGTTCTTGTAGCAAAAGATTATATTGCAGCCAATGTACCAAGGGGTTCAAAATGGCTTAAAAGTTGATGCGGAATTGTTGAGAGGGCTAGGGCTGATGGTGACAAGGAAGATCACTAGGAAAAAGAAGATTAAATATACAAAGATTCAAGAATTGTGGTCTAGTTTTGATGTCCAACCTTCTTAGCACCTTTGATAGGTTATTTTAGTTATTATTGAGTCTTAGTATTGACCCTTTTAGGTTGGAAAGGTGTTGGATCAGTTTTAATTAGAATAAGGGCAATTTGGTAATTTCCAAAAATTTGGAATGGACTATCCTTGACAAGGGCCATGAGTCTTATTTTATGTTTAGAGTCCTCCTCCTATTTGGTATAGGAGTTATTAAGTCTTTTATTTACTTCTTAGTAGTATTTCTATTCATTCTAGGAATGTGTTATTAAGAGTTCAATTCCTACTAGGAAAGGGTTATGGCTTCTATATAAAGGTTCTTTTGTGGTCTTGTTATTTTCAAAATATTGATTGATTAATAAAATTCAGTAGCTTATTTTAAGCTTTGTTTGTGTGGTGCAAACTTCTCCGAGGTTTGATGCCAAGGAACCCTAGGCATGATGCCTAAGATGACCTAGGTGTTATTGCATAATGTTTTATCTTTCTTAGTTTTTCTTTATCCCCTATTTCAGCCCAAAGCCATCAATATTCATTCTTTTCTAACCAAAACTTTGAAACATCAATTCTTACTCAAGAATTCATCATGAAACCTAATATAGTGCTAAATTTCTTAACGCTCAAACATCAAGGGGTGTAATCAGTTCGCAGTTGGTGTTGAAGGTAATTTTTGCACTAAACCAAGGATTTCGGTTTTGCCATATTCGGCACCGACACCGACCGATAGGGAAGGAATACCAAACCAACTTGACTGCAGTCAGTTTCGATTCAATTTAGTTGGGTTTTGGTGTTTGGATGTGAGAAAAAGCAAGAAGAAAAAGAGAAGAAAATGGGTTTTGTTGTTTGGGATGTGAGAAACAAAAGCAAGAAGAAAAAGTGAAAATTGCAAGAAGAAAAAGAGAAGACGACCAGCGGCATGTCAAGAAGAGAGAGAAAATGGGGGGAGAGGGTGGCACTGGAGGCTGGAAAAAAAAAGATGCTATAACTATTGCTAAGGAAATAAAAGATGCCAGGGTTAAAGAAAACATGCCAGGGTTATAAAAAAAAAAAAAAAAAAAATCACTCAAAAGGGTTGGGTGAACCACCTATCAATTTGTTCTAAGAATCTCTCATTCTATCTAGTTCTAATTCACATTAGAGCCCATCATATGTTCTTGCATCAATACCTTATATGCAAAAAAAAAAAAATAACAATTCTACTCACAATCTGCAGCTTGACTGTCTTCCCATACAGCTCCACTGTTTTGATTTTCTGAAACATAAACCTCAAATATTCAAGTATTGGTCCATACAAAAACTATAAACCCAAACATATACATACACACCCACATACATAAATTCCAGCATAAACCTTTAGAAAATCGTAAATCATTTATTGATAAATAAATGGTTCAGATTTTACAGCATTATCAACATTTAAATAATATATCAATATATATATATATAACCGAAGCCACTGAAGCTTCTACAATTTTCCACATCAGCATAATATTAAAAAAAAACATAAAT
>NW_027070479.1:62393-125200 GCF_002906115.3 Quercus suber
AGTGTATGCTCCTAGCCTCCATAGAAGAATCAAGTAGAAGGAAAACAAAATACTCTCTCTTGCCAATTAATCCCACTTCAAAATGACCGTTGTAAATAAAAGGTGAAAGCACTACTTGGAAACACACATCAAAATATGGGCTGCTAAATGAAGGCGGCTATGCAGTAGCAGTCCCTACTTGAGTTGATACTAATACCAGAAATTAAATAAATAAAAAAGCGCTATAAAAAAAACTGACTTTATTTAATGGCCATTAATAGCCTGATATATCTAATTGTTTTGAAACCTTGTTTCTTAAGCTTTCGCTAACTGTTAGAGGCTAATCTCAATGCAGCTCAACTGAAAGAAAAGACCAACAAGCCCAAGAGATCTTCTATTCAGTCATTAACATCTTGTTTGGGTCTTCTGTTGGTATAATCAGCTGCTGTGTGTTGATTTGGAAAAGTACCTTCCACAGAAGCAACAGGTAAGTACATGAACACTTCTTTTATTCTCTATGTCCTCTAATTGTTTACTAAAACATCTAGTTTTTTTTTTTTTGGTGCTAATTAAATATCTAGTTATTTATTGATATTGTTTTTTCTTATAATATTTATTTATTTATATGGTTTAAGAAATCCTTTTCAATTTCTAATAAACAGATCAATGAAAATCTTATATTACATTAGGGACATAAAAATGTTAAAGGGGAAAATTTAAATGACCACAAACTGAGGGTGCCTCTAGGGGCCCGGTTTCTAACACTTGTTGGTCTTTATTTCTGTCAGGAATGCTAGTCCATCAGAGGGTCTTCATTTTGTCATGGGTTTAGTGAGATGTTATAATTATTAAAAACCAATTGGCACTAGGCACCATTAAAGACTCTCTCTCTCTCTCTCACAGTCATGTCTAATCCAAATTAATGTCTTAACATAGGTGTCTCAACTCTAAAGCACATTATAATTAATAAGGCTATGAGTATATATAAGTTGTATAACCCATAATGTAAAAATTTTAAAAAGTTAAAACTCGTCATTATGTCCAAATCTGAAATTTAAACTATCAATTAATATAGTCCAAACCTGAAATTTAAACTGTTTTTGCTACCTTTTTATCATAAATAAAATGAATACTAGACCACTAGTCTCTAGTTGAAAGGTAGGGCACATACAGTTTCATTTCATTAGACTTGGTATTAATGCTTCAGCTTTTATATAACACTTTTTGGCTTAATCATTTGATCCTCAAGTTATTTGTTTTTGTTTTCTTCTCCCTTTTGACATTCATTTTGTCATATGAATCTCATTTATGCAAATTTCATTTACATAATTTCTTTCATAATCTAAATGATTATATAATTGGAGTTAAACCACAAACTCAGGGGTACTTTTTGCAGCCAGCCTCCCCTCCTGAGTGCTATGGTTCATGCCATATACAGCAGGACTGGTGATATGCAATTGGTTAGAAAATCTCTCCCTGCACTTCTTAAAGAGTATCACTTTTGGAATTCAGGTACCATAATATATATTTTCTTTGATTTTAAGTGGAATTATGTTTACATTTCTTCCTTAGCTTCATTTTTTGTGGCTTGAACTTTTTGGTTGTGGAGGTTTTTGTGGGTGTGGGGTTTTGATTTGTGCGGGAGTGGGTTTTGGGTTGGTGGGTTGCGGCAGGTCTGGGTCGTGGTGGGTTGTGGTGGCATGGGGGTTTTGGTTGTGGAGGTGCAGTGATGGCATGGGGCCGTAGTTGTGGCTGGGTTCTGATGGGTTTGGGCTGGATTTTTGGAATGGGTTTGATTTTGGGTGGATTTTGGAATGGACCTATAGCCATGTTTTAAACGTAGCCCAAAGCGCGGGTCTATAGCCGCGTTTTTATAAGAGTTTTTTTATAAAAATGCAGCTATAGGTCTCAGCTTATGGGTTGTGTAAAAACGCAGCTCTAGGTCCCGTAGGGGGCTATAGTCGCACAGGATAGGCCATGTTTGGAAACGCAGCTATGGAAAACGCAACTATAGCCTATAGCTGCATTTTTAGGGTCTATAGCTGCGTTTTTCAAATGCGGCTATATCCCTCTTTTTTTGTAGTGCTGGATTTTTAAATTTTCTTCTTCTAAATGGTTCAAGTGAGGTGATTGATGATTTTGTTAGTTTGATTACCAGAGAAAAAGAAGAAAATGATAATTTTAACTGGCCTTGAGTTTGTTGGTGGTGTAAGTATGTAACCAATATTTGATGTTAAGAGCTTATGACTCATCCAGTTGAGGTTGATGAAATGTAGAAAACTATTATTTCATTACGTATTTCTTCTATATGCTGATCATTTTCATTGATTCAATTATATATTTTTGTTCTTTAGAACTTCTTTGCTTACATTATTGGAGTTCTGCGGTTAATTGCAACTTAGTTTTGTAAAGGAAAAATTTGACAATACCCAAACATAATGAATTTATGATTATGGTTTTATTAGATTTAGTAGT
Organism: Quercus suber; assembly: GCF_002906115.3. Classification (NCBI taxonomy): domain Eukaryota; kingdom Viridiplantae; phylum Streptophyta; class Magnoliopsida; order Fagales; family Fagaceae; genus Quercus; species Quercus suber. Next base: position 64,848 of record NW_027070479.1, read on the forward strand.
ATGAACTAATATCAACTGCAGATTACGTCTTAATCTGACAAGCTAAGAATAGAGCCATTAATTTTCATGATATGTGACACAAAGTTTTACTTTTTTGAATCATGTGGTGAAAGTACCAGGTTTGGGGGGTGTTCATTTGTTTCTTTTAGGTTTCATTTACTTGTGTTGGTTTCTAAGTTGTGCATAGTCTAATAAATATATATTTTTGGTTTATTTAATTTTTTTGTTGTGTAGGATCATAATGTATGCTATTGGAGAAGAACAAAGTTGAAATGCACATAGAGGATCCTTAAGTGGCTTGGAGGACATATCAATATATTTTACCAAAATGTCAAAAACTCGTTTGTCATGTGGAGAAAATCAATCAACATGGAGGAGATGTTTTCAGTGGCTTTTGTAAATCTGGACTCTAGTACCAGCTTACTATATATACATTGTAGTTACTATATATACATTGCAGTGACTACCTATGCAGGAGCCCAAAAAACAGGGCTTGTGATGTAATATACCTACCTATTTAGATTAGATGTAATATAATATAAAAAATGTTCACAACTATAAATCATTTAACTTATGAAATTTATGGAATTCTATTAATGTATGAGTTTTGAAAAAGCTTATAGCTTGAAGTGCTAATGTGGAAATTTAAAGAAAATTTCCCTTTAAGAAAATAGCAGAAATTTCCTGAGAGCTTATTACTAAAAAAGCTAAAGAAAATTATCAAGAAAATAGTGAAATTTATCCTATCAAGAAGAGGCCAATATATGGGTTACATAAAATCATTCTTCTCAACTAACACGGACAATATCACTTTATTGGATTGCTTTGATATGCATTAAGCGATGAAATATCAAACCAAAAGGTTTACTAATGGTAAAATGTTCTCCTCAACTACCATGAATTAAAATATCAATTAGCATTTTACGAATGGTAAAATGTTTCAAAAAAATAACATCCAATGAATCAATAATTATACAAAAAATAACACCCATTTGTGTTCGGGATGCATCTATCTTCCAGCCACTTTTTTTTTTTATTAGAATTTTTTTACATCTAGTTGTTACTCTCCATTTATTGCTTAATCATGATTTTCTCTAATGCACCACTCCTTTAGGGCCTCCTTGAAGACTACATGCGATACAAATTTGAGTCCATCTATTAGCTATACATTCTTCATGTGTGTTGGTTAAACTAATGGAACCTAGGCCTTGAATTCCCTTCCTTATCAGATGAATTTTTAGGAAGTGACAGTAGACATTTATCCATGGCTGCAATACAAAATTAACAAGAAGATTAATAAGAAGAGATGGAAAGAAAGAACAATATAGAGAGTAGAAAGAAAAATAAAAATACTAACTTCCCCATCCATAAGCTAAACTATTCCCTTAAAGTTAGAGATTTTTACCTATTTTATCCCACCCAAAAAAAAAAAAAAAAAAAAAGAAACTAGTTTTGTCCATATTCTTGCCACTTATTAAATAAAGAATATAGAGAACATAAATCATTGCAAATAGTCAGTAAAGAGTCAAATAATTGTAACGAGTCATTCTATGTGACACACACAATATCCTAAATACTAAAAGGTTCCCTTATTTTCAAAAGGAATTGAATGCAAAAACTTAACATGATCATTTGGTATACATATTACAGCATCAATAACCATTAACTAATTGAGGTTTGAAAGCCAAGTGCTAAAATACCACCTCTTTGCAAGCATTGAAAATCAAAATGAAGTTTTTAACCCACAAAAGTTAGTAGAAATGCATCAAAATAAACTTGAATTATTGTCAAAAAATTGCAAACCCATCTAAAATCCTACCAATCAACAAAACCCCATTAGAGATAATCCTGGAATATGATTACCTTACTGCCACTGATTATATCATTTGTCTAGTTTATTATTACTAATATATGTAATGTTGTTTTAGTATTAAAGTAGTTCTCATGATGAACTACCTTAATTTGTAGCAAGTAAACAATGGATATCGTTCTATGCAGGAGAAAACGTGCCAAAGTAGCCCAGCTTGTTCTCCCACTCCCACCAATTAGCTCACAACCATATGGTGCAAAAGTAAATCTTCATCAACGGATTCATCATAATAATATACTCAAAAAGATTAAGTTATTAGAAATGTATCAAAATAAACTAGAATTATTATCAAGAAATTTCAAACCCATCCAAAATCCTACCAAACAACCAACCCCTCTAATGGCCATACCCCTCTCAAGCATTTCATCAAACAGCTATGTAGCATACTTAAAAAGCATTGCATTTTACATACAGAGAGCAGTGAATTGGAAAAACAACCAACTATGGGCATTTTACCACAACCAAGCCTACCCAACCCACCACAACTAGCTATTAAACCAAGAAAAAAAAAATCGCATAAGGAAAATTGGAAAAACTGATAGTAGCAAAAAAAAAAAAAAACAAAAAAAAAAAAAAGGGAAAGAGAAAAGTTTACCAGCGGTGAACGGCTAGTGAGACGACGGCGGAACTTCGGCACTGGAGAAAGGATACCGAGGTGGTTATGGACTTCTGGTTGGATCATCTCCCCTCTCTCTCTCTCTCTCTCTCTCTCTCTCTCTAAACTGAGCCTAAACTTTCTCCCTCTCTCTCAATGGTTCAGGTTGTTCAGCTTTGGTTTTTATTCCCACGTGCCTTTCACGTGAGTTTTACCGTTAGTTTATTAATAGAAGAATAACAAAGGTATTGATTTTGGCAGTTGTCTAACGTTTAAGAAGTAAATTGGCCAAAATTAAAGTTTAAGTGGTGTTACAGTCAATACTTGAAAGTTTAGGGTGTCTGAGCATTTTTTCTGTTCATGTCCTATGAACAGTGCAAGAGGCGCCGGTCAAAAAAAAAAAAAAAAAAAAAAGGCAAAAACGCAAACGATCCAAACGGAGCTCTACATTTGGTTTGTTCAACTCTTACTGTTCATCAAGCTTTTTTTTTTTTTTTGGTTCTATGTCGGTTTTGTACGTGCTTATCTGTCTTTTCCTTTAAATATTTATTATTTACACATGCATATTCAGTTATACCGACTTAACAAATTCTTACAATATTTTCACAATTATTTGACAATATGCACTGTTCATTGGCCTTTTTTGCTTGTGCTCTTTTAGTTTTTTTTTTTTTTTTTTAAATATTTATATGTGCATACACAGTTACACTGATACAATACATTCTTACAATATTTTCACAATTATTGAGGTGTCAATTTTTTAAAAGTTAGAATAAAATAAGAAACTAAGAATTACTACTATCTAAAACTCAAAATACGTGAAGAAAATTTTTGAGATGTTAAAATTTAGTGGGAGTATTTTAGACATTATACAATAAATATTTTAAGAATCATAAACTTTCATTAGAGTTTAATTGAAAGAATAGTAATATGACATATTTGCTATTTTCATAAATATTAAGAGAAAAATTGTTTGATTTTAAAGTTTAAGGAGTAATGCTATGTCCACTACATTTTCACAATAATTTCACAATAAATTTTATGTGACAATGTCTTTTTAATGGATAAAAAAGTGATATCAATAATGGGCCAAATTTAAAACCAATAACAACTTGTCATTTAGAATTTGTTATAAAAATATTATGGACGTAGCAATTTTTCTCAAAAAAAAAAAAAAAAAAATCTATTCGGATCCTAAAAATGAAGATATTGTGAAAATATTGTGATATTTTGTTGTATTCTGAGACTTTTTTTTTAGTATAGTCAAATTCGGTGAGCCAAAATTCACAGTTTCACACACAATTTTCTTGTGTTGTCTTTTTGGTTTTTTTTTTAATGCATAATTTTAAAACCAATAATAATTTTTCATCAAAGATTTGCTATGAAAATGCTGTAGTCATAAAAAATAAAATAATAATATCAAATTGAGACCTACCACAGTTGGAAATAAAAAATATTAAGAAAATATTGTGATATTTTGTTGTGTTCCTAAGATTCTTTTTTGTGTGACATTTTGTTATGTTCCTAGGCTTCTTTTTTTGTTTAGTCAAATTTGGTAAGCCAAAATTCATTGTTTTATGCACAGTTTTCTTCAATTGGCTTTTTATTTTTTATTTTTTTTAATATACAATTAAAAGTAGTTAGCCCAGTTTAAAATCAATAACAATTTACCACCTAGAATTTATAATGAAAATGTTGTTGATGTAGCATTACTCTAAAATAAAATAATAAAATATCAAACTAGAACCCACCATAGCTAGAAATAAAAGATATTGTAAAAATATCGTGACATTTTGTTATGTTCCTAAACTTCTTTTTTGGTTTAGTCAATTTGTTGAACCAAAATTCATTGTTTTATGCATAGTATTTTTAGGTTGATTTTTTTTAACACATTGTTTCAAGTTAAAACACACACACACACACAAATTGAGGAAGTAGCACTTTCCTCTTTTATGTTTGGGGTAGTTTCATTCCCCCCTGAATTGAAGTTGAATAATTTTCTCCTTTATATTTTGTAAATGAGCATATGCTCCTATTGTTACTCTCTTAGTTAAACCCTAACGAAATCTTATAATTCCTAAAATATTCTATTGTGGAATGTCTAAAATACTCCTACTAAATTTTAATGTCTCAAAAAATTTCTTCTTGTATTTTGAATACTATGTGATAGACTGGTAGTCATGCTTGGAAAGTTAGAATGATGATTGTGGGGTCAGAGAATTTGGTATCCCCGGCCCATTTCACATTAAGTCCAAGGCCCATGCTAAGGAGGGATAAATGCCCGAAGACGAAGTATGAAAGCCCAAATTGCCTAGGAACCTTGCCGAGGACGACCCTGTCCCCGAAAAACCAAGACCATGGGAAGAGGAAGTAGTGGACTAGTAAAGGTAGTCTTTCAGGGCATCCAAGGAGAAAGAACAAGTACAACACGTCAACCATGGAAGCATGGTGGAGGAGCCTGTCTAGGATGAACTGTCACCTCCACATTAAATGTGCACAACCAATATTCTAGCCACATTAATGAGGAAATGACCCCTGAGCAGCGCTTCCTCGGTTACTACGATTCACAGGAGGTTTGGTAAAGTGGCTGATAGGACAGGTTGTCAGGGGGAGGTATGGATGATTAACAAGTGGAGGAAAAGGATTGTTAAGGGAGGACTATATAATGGGGAGAAACATATTAAGAAGGTGGGACGATCCCCATGGGAGAAGGATGACTACCAAGCTCCTCGGACCAGGCCGATGACAGATTTTTGAGGATGATTTCGGTTCACCGGCGTTCAATGGTGGAAAACACTACGTTGGACGTTGTCTGCTTGCTAGGGCCTAGTTCTTAAACCTGCTCTCTACAAATTCATTGTAATGGGCTAGTTGGGCTTGAGTCTACTCATTCAACAGTAGAAGTGCTCAAACCTAGTCCCTACAATTGGCGCCGTCTGTGGGGAGAACTTGTGCACTAGCAAGAGTAATGGACAATTGTTCTTAGATTGCTAGCTTACAGAAGGTTAGACAGTTTTTTATCACCACCAACAACACCGATTCCGAGTCCCATTAAAAAAAAACAACAAACAACGACACCTTTGCTCAAGAAATGATTATTGCAGAAAAATCAAAGATTCAGAGAAAAGGAAAAGTGAATAAACATTGTAGCCTTTTTATTAAATAAAGAAAAAAGTACACTATACAAACAGAGGCTCAAAAGGGCATGTTCTAAAGCCAACTATACAAATAGAGGCTCAGACGGGCTTGTTCTAAAGCCAACTATACAAACAGAGGCCTAGACGGGCTTGTTCAAAAGCTAACCCTAGAAAGGAAGGCTGAGGCAGGCTTGTTTTAAGGCTACCAACAACCCCCGGGCCGGTATGGATGGTACCAGCAAGGAGAGAGGAGAAGAGGCGGAAGCGTCTGATGTTCCCCTCTCATGATGTTCCCTTGATGCTCCCCTAGCCTCATGATAATTAAGCATCGGAGGCAGCAACACCCGGGTACTGAACGTGATGTAATCTTGCGAGCCTTCATCGGCGAGTAAGTTAGGCGCGAGTCACTACCAGCTTGGAGGGCAAGCATGGATGCGCACCGGAGAAAAATATGATGTTCTTCATGGACCTCCCTCCTAACTGCCAGACATGCTACCACCAGGATGACGCCCAAGCCTTGCCGCGCTAGAAGTCTAACGCGAACTACAACCGCTATGGCTCTCGATTGAGGGAGGAGGACCTCCATTTTTGCTCGGTTAAAAGGTAAGAGCACCTTTGGCTTGCTTGCCCTTGCCCTCATCCAGGGCCGTCCCATTCCTCCAAGCCCTGATCACAATCCTGACAAGGTTATCGAAGGTGCTTAGAGGGTTGGAGGATCATATTTCTTATTTAACTAAAGGATTCGTGAGAGGTGGAAGGACGATTCCCCCAGAAAGCCTTATATAGAGGGCGAAGGTTAGTGGGAATTGGTCCATACAGAATTCAAAGGAAGAATTATCAACGACATTAATCCTGACCAAATTCCAAAGAAGCCACCAACCGCTGGATCTGCATTAATCCACGAGGATATTAATGAGGGCGCGCCTCGTACATCGAAGCGTCAGGTGCACAACTCGAACAGCCAAAAGACGCCTCGTAACCAGAAGTGGCGAACAACTTGGAGCGAAGGAGGGGCTACTGTCACACATAAGGGTAGAAATCTGAGCCACCCCCGTCCAAGGCAGCGCTGGGCCAAAGGCCCAGTATGAAGAATAACCCATTTTCGACGAAGCGAGGCCGAGGCCGTTATCACGCTAAAAGTAAGCTTTCCAACACTGAGGACAAGTTCCTTCACTCCAAGCAGAAAGAGCCTAAGCGTTAGATTGAACTAAGATCTTGCATAGTCCTCGGACTCAAACCTATGGGAAAACTAGTCATTTACAGAAGAACATAAATATTAGACTGAACCAAGGTCTTGCATGGTCTTTGAACTCAAACCTATGGGGAAACTAACCACTTCAAGAGAAACCTGGGTACTAGACTGAACCAAGGTCTTGTATGATTATTGGACTCAAACCTATGAGAAAACTAATTACTTACAGAAGAACATAAGCGTTAGACTGAACCAAGGTCTTGCATGGTCTTCGGACTCAAACCTATGGGGAAACTAACCACTTCAAGGAAAACCTGGGTACTAGACTAAACCAAGATCTTGCATGGTCCTCGGACTCAAACCTATGGGAAAACTAGTTACTTACAGAAGAACATAAGTATTAGACTGAACCAAGGTCTTGCATGGTCTTTGGACTCAAACCTATGGGGAAGCTAACCACTTCAAGAGAAACCTGGATACTAGACTAAACTAAGGTCTTGCATGGTCCTCGGATTTATACCTATGGGAAAACTAGTTACTTACATAAGAACATAAGTGTTAGACTGAATCAAGGTCTTGCATGGCCTTTGGACTCAAACCTATGGGGAAACTAACCACTTTAAGAGAAACCTAGGGACTAGACTGAACCAAGGTCTTACATGGTCCTCGGAATCAAACATATAGAAAACTAGTTACTTACAGAAGAACATAAGCGTTAGACTGAACCAAAGTCTTGCATGGTCCTCGGACTTAAACCTATGGGAAAACTAACCACTTCAAGGAAAACCTGGGTACTAGACTGAACCAAGGTCTTGCATGGTCCACAGACTCAAACCTATGGGAAAACTAGTTACCTACAGAAGAACATAAGCGTTAGACTAAACCAAGGTCTTGCATGATCCTCGGACTCAAACCTATGGGGAAACTAACCAATTCAAGGAAAACTTAGGTACTAGACTGACCCAAGGTCTTGCATGGTCCTCGGACTCAAACCTATAGAAAAACTAGTTACTTATAGAAGAACATAAGCGATAGACAGAGCCAAGGTTTTGCATGGTCCTCAGACTCGGATCCCTGGAAAGACTAGCTACGTTTCAGCAAAGGAGTAAACATACACAAGCCCATGAGTATCACTTAAAACATTTTGAGGCACATTGAACCTAGCCCCTTAGCATAATCAGCAACTAACGGCTTTCTTAAGCATTTTTTACTGTTTACAGTAACCAATCCATGAGATGTAGAGCTAATATCGTGAAGTTGCTCCCTCAGTATTCAATTCGGAAAAAATAGGTCGTGGTGTTAAGGTGGTTCAACTATCGACCAAGGTCCGAGTGGGAACTATCACTATGGACTTTACATTTTTTGGTTGCCAATTTGGAATGAAAAACATGCCGAGTCTCTGAGATTGTGAAGCTTATAATTGAAGCACAGGTTGTATAAGTAGCAAAACTCATCACGATGATAATAAGCACTAAGTAAAAAAAAGGATTCACGCACTCAACTTAAAAATAGCATTACAATGTTTTAAACCAAAACAAAATATACAGTGATAAATTAAGACAAAGAGGAAGGAAGACAAGGGCGGTGCAAGTCAACAAAGAAAGGTGGCCCGAAAGATTGCCTATCTCTTTAACTTGGTAGAAAGCTTGTCCTTGGGGGTTTGCCGAGAAGTTTCATCTAACGTCTCGAGATCCTAGCTCGGGGGTGCAACTTCGGAGGACTCATTGTCAGCAGGGGTGGCCTGGGAGTCAGCGGGAGGCTTCACCACGTCCTGGGGCGCTGCTGGGTTACTGATTTCCTCGTTCCCCAACGTCCCTTGGTGCCCAGTCTCCTCAGCGGGCTTATCAGTTGACATTGGATCATTGGCAGCACTGGGCGGGCCTTCGTCCAACGCTTTAGAGGCAGTGCCAGCTTCAGGATCAGTGGAGGTAGCCACTCGAATAGTAGGAGGGTAATACACCCTCTCGGCCCCCCTAAGCTCAGACGAGGCCTCAACCCCAGCTTGGTTGAGGGCCTCATTCCAAGTCTGGGAGCAGTAGCATCTGCACACCTCAGGCACTTGAGCCTTGAGGGCAGCCTCGATCTTAGCCACCCCCTCAGCAAAGGCCTCTTCCTTCGCTTGCTTTTTGGAGCTCTCAGCATTTGCCTTCTCAAACTCGGCCAATTCTTTGGCCCTCAAGGCCTCGTCCCTGGCAAACTCGGCAACACCTCTGGCCCACTTTGCCTCAGTCATTTTTTTCTTTAAGTCAGCAATGTGCTCCTTGGTGACCTGTAGCTGATCCTCGACCTCTCGCAAGCACCCTGTCTGGTCCTCAGCCTGTTTTTTAGCACCGGCTAGGTCAGATGTTGTGCTGTCTCTGGCCCTCGTCATCTCCGCAGGTCCTCCCTCGCCTTCTTAAGATCAGCCTCAGATTTCTTAAGAGTGTTCGCGGCATCCAGGTACTTATCGCGCTCCTGATCCAGGGCTCTACTTTGGTTATTGGCCTCCTCTTCCAGCCTAAAAGTAGCCTGGAGAGCCTGCCAATCAAAACAAGTACACCGTAAGTTGGGAACTAAGGAATAAAATTCAACAAAGGCAAAAGTACCAAAAGTCTTATCATACCCAGATACCTCTTGAGGTTGAGAGTAACTTTTTGCCTTCTCAGACCCTCCAGCTCGACTATGTCAGCGGGGAGAAGTAGAGACCTCTCCAAGGCATCGGCCATGCGAGTGCCCTCGCCCCCTCGAAAGTCCCTAAGGGTGGCGTCATCCATCAGAGGCTTCCCATGAAGCATGGCAGTAGGCAGCCATGCCTGAGGCTCGGGCTACCGAGTGACCTCTTTTCCCTTGCCCTGACCACCGATCCTCAGCTGCTTGGAAGGTTGGTGGGCTTCATCTTCCTCTTGGGAGGAACGGGATCTCTCCCCATCCACCAGGTTTTTGCCCTTGGAAGACCTCTTCCTCTTCGGATTGGCAGACTCAAGCCAGGGTTCGAGGTCGGTAGAATGGAAGACGACCTGGTCTACGCAAGCAATAACTTAGGTGGAGAAGGAGGAAGCTTGGGCGGAGGAGGAAGAGGCTTGGGTTGTGACTTCCCCGGCGTGTCCTTCCCCTGTTGGCCCTCAAGCAGGTCGAACAGGCTAGTTTGGGGTTGTCTCTTGAAGTCCATCTCGGCATAGAAGGTTTGCTTCAGATAAATGGGGGTCACCTAAGTCATTAGGGGGATCCTCAAGCAGATGGACTTGGTCGAATGCACCAAACTCGTCCTCGGACGTACTCAGATCAACTACTTCTTCCTCTCTCTTTAAACTTCCTCCTTCGGCCTCCGCGGCTTGGTGGGATGAGGAAGAGGCTACTGACGAGATGCCCTCTGTGTTGGAAGATCCTTCAGAAAATGAGAACCCGCGCTCCACCACAGTGATTTGGCCAAGCCTTGGGTCCTTGGCTCTGAACATGTGTCTGTGAGCCGAGAAAGACTTCTGGATCGGCTTGTATCTGAGAATCTTATGAGCAGCTCTAACCTGGTTATCAGCCTCGTTCACAAAGACCTCTGCCCTGAGTACAGTTTCTAAGTCCTCTTTGTTGACCAAATTGAAGTGTCATTCAAAGGCGTGTGGATTTGCAACAGAAAAAGTTAGTTCTTGTTAACAACTAAGCAATGCGAACTATAAAAACCTAACAGATCAACCCTCCCATATTTCGAGTACCCTACCTGGCTCCCCCTCTAAGGTTGGGTAGTGAAGGCCGTTGTGCCACTCTCCCCACACGATGAGAAAATCCTTATTCAACCCTTTGCTGGATTCAGGAAGACACTGGATGAGTCTAACTCTATCATCCCTTGTCTTCATGTAGTAGGACTTACCCGTTAGGTGCTGGAGGTTGTAGCACCAATTCACGTCGTGATGGGTTAACCTCAAACCCATCTTTTCGTTCAAGGCGTCCACGCAGCCTAGGATCCTGAACATGTTAGTGGCGCACTGGGTAGGGGCTAATCGAAAGTACCTAAGGGTAGCCCCTCATCACTGGCCCCATAGGAATCCTAATACCACATTCAAGGAAGGCGATTATAGGAATCACTACCTCACCAACCTCCCTCCTTATATACCACTCCCCCTCCTCGCAGTATCTCAAACCCACGTTACTGGGTATCCTATGAATGGCGATGAATTCCTCCATCGCCTTCTCAGACTCAACTAACTTCTTAAACCTACCCATCCGAAAGAACGGCTAAGAGACTCAGGGAAGAGCGAAAGGAGAAGAGAGATAGGGGAAAAAGAAAGTCAGAAAGGGTAAAGCACAAGATAGGGCAAGAAGAAAACTTACAGAAATGAGGAAGGGCACTCGGAACGGGCTTTTCTAGGTTGTGAAGAGACGCGAGTTGAGTTGAAGACTTGACCGGATTCGGGGTGTGCACATGAGACCTCTTGAATGCAAAAGTGGAGAGATGAATCGGTGCAAATGGGTATGTGCCCCGTCACCAAAGACAACTGTGCAAGGCTTCCCGCCCATAATGTCAAAAGATCCTCACCGTTGGATCACCATCACACCGTTGAACGTGGAGAGTATGGAGCCGCCAAAATTTAATACAGGTGCGTACTGCATATCAAAGCGCTAGAAACGTGCATCAGATAGGTGAAAAGACTTTAAATGCTGACCTAGGACCAGACTGGACAAGCCACGATAAAGGCCCAAGGATATCAAAATCCTCCTCCCCGTCTGAGGAGTCGGACAGCAGGATTTTGAGGGGCTAGTGTGGGGTCAGAGAATTTGGTATCCCCGGCCCATTTCACATCAAGCCCAAGGCCCATGTCGAGGACGAAGTATGAAAGCCCAAATTGCCCAAGAACCTTGCCAAGGACAACCTTGTCCTCGGCAAACTGAGACCATGGGAAGAGGAAGTAGTGGACCAATAAAGGTAGTCTTTCAAGGCATCCAAGGAGAAAGAACAAGTACAACATGTCAGCCGTGGAAGCATGGTGGAGGAGCCTGTCCAGGATGAACTGTCACCTCCACATCAATATTCTGGCCACATTAATGAAGAAATGACCCCTGAGCAGCGCTTCCTCGGTTACTGCGACTCACAGGAAGTTTGGTAAAGTGGCTGATAGGACGAGTTGTCAAGGGGAGGCATAGATGATCAACAAGTGGAGGAAATGGATTGTTGAGGGAGGACTATATAATGGGGAGAAACAAATTAAGAAGGTGGGACGATCCCCATGGGAGAAGGACGACTACCAGGCTCATCGGACCGGGCCGAGGACAGATTTTTGAGGATGATTTCCATTCACCGGCATTCGATGGTGGAAAACACTGCGTTGGGCGTTGTCTCCTTGCTAGGGCCTAGTTCTTAAACCCGCTCTCTACAAATTCATTGTATTGGGATAGCTAGGCTTGAGTCCACTCACTCAACAGTAGAAGTGCTCAAACCCAGTCCCTACAACGATATATGGTGTTCTATTTGTTACCTAGAGAACTCTAATTTATTAGGCTTAAATCTTCTAGACTTATAATTATATCTAATAGAAACTTTGATGACAAATGTCTTTTGTTATTTTTTAAATTTCTTTTCCTACTTAAAAGGGTGTTCATTAAAAATAAGTAAGCTAAACATTGTATTTAGACTCATAAAATAAGATTATAAAGAATGAAGTATGAATAACAAAATTTTCATTGTAGATGGTTACAAGTATTTAATTTGATGAAGATCTTCAAAAAAGTTGTAGTATATATCATCATTCATTGTGAAAGTTTAAATATTGTGGAAAGATAATGACATTCATTATCATTCTTTGTAGCATTTTTGGTGAGTAGATATTACATTTAGTAAATAGGTTATAAGAAATTGTCATAGTAAATAGATATTCAAATAGCTATTTTAAATTTAAGTACATGATTTCATATTTCTTAAAAAAAATTATATTAATTTTCTAACTAAAGGGTAGCATGTGCCTTGCACGTGTAACCCACACTAGCAACTATATGAAAAGAGCATATACCCTAAACTACAGTGATTTTGGTTTATTCAACCAAACTTTACCTTTTTTTTTTTTTTTTTTTTTTAAACTTTTTTGGCTCCGTATTAGCTTTTAAAATATTATCACAACAAATTGTCACAATATTTTTATAATTTTTGAGGTGTTAATTTTTTATAGCTAAAATAAAATAAAAATATATCATACCGAAACCAATCACAACTAAAAATAAATATATTGTGAAAAAAAAAAAGTTCGACATTCACAATAATTTTCACAACACTTTTTTTTAATATGTGAAGTAATAGTAACAAAGCTACAATAATTTTGGTTTATCCAACCAAATTATTTCACTCGTTTTTTTTTTTTTTTTTTTTTTTTTTTTCCTATATATAAAAAGCGCAAACAGTAATGTGATACAGTGCTTTGGTTTGTTCAACCCATGCGCACTGTTCATCAGGCCTTTTTTTTCTTTTTTTTTCTTCCTTCGTCGATGTTGTTTGTGCTTTTTTGTCTTTTCATTTAAATATTTATTATTTATATTTACATATACAGTTACACCGACTTAACAAATTCTTATAATATTTTTACAATTATTTGACAATTTGCACTGTTCATTGTTTATAAAAAAAAAAAGAAAAAGAAAAAAGCATTGTTCATTGGCCTTTTTTTTTTTTTTTTTTTCTACAGTACACCGGTTTTGCTTGTGCTCTTTTTGTCTTTTCTTTAAATATTTATATGTGCATATATATTTACACTGACACAACACATTCTTACAATATTTTCATAATTATTAAGATATCAATTTTTTAAAGGTCAAAATAAATAATAAAATAAGAAACTGAGAATTACTATCATCTAAAACTCAAAATACGTGAAGAAAATTTTTGGGATGTTAAAATTTAGTGAGAGCATTTTAGACATTACAAAATACATATCTTAAGAATCATAACTTTCATTAGGGTTTAACTGAGAGAATAACAATATGACATATTTGCTAATTTTTCAAAATATTAAGGGAAAAATTGCTTGATTTTAAAGTTTAAGGAGTAATGCTATGTCCACAACATTTTCACAATAATTTCATAACAAATTTTATGTGGCAAGGTATTTTTGATGGATAAAAGAGTGATATCAGTAGTGGGCTCAGTTTAAAACTAATAACAACTTGTCATTTATAATTTGTTCTAAACATGTTATGGATGTAGCATTTCTCTCAAATAAAATAAAAAAATATTTATTCGGATCCTAAAAATAAAGGTATTGTGAAAATGTTGTGATATTTTGTTATATTCTTAGACTTCTTTTTTAGTATAGTCAAATTGGGTGAGCCAAATATCATAGTTTCACACAATATTCTTGTGTTGTCATTTTGATTTTTTTTTAATGCATTATTTTAAAACCATTAATAAAAATTTTCCCACGAAGATTTGCAATGAAAATGTTGTGGATGTAAAAAATAAAATAATAATATCAAACTGAGACCTACCACAGTTGGAAATAAAAAAATATTGTGAAAATGTTGTGACATTTTTTTATGTTCCTAGGATTCTTTTTGTGTGTGACATTTTGTTGTGTTCCTAGGCTTCTTTTTTTGTTTAGTCAAATTTGGTGAGCCAAAATTCATTTTTTGAGGAACAATTTTCTTCAATTGGCTTTTTATTTTTTTTTGTTTTTTGTTTTTTTTTTTTAAATACACAGTTAAAAGTGGTTAGCCAAATTTAAAATTAGTAACAATTTACCACCTAGAATTTATTATGAAAATGTTGTTGATGTAGCATTATTCTAAAATAAAATAATAAAATATCATACCAGAACCCACCATAACTAGAAATAAAGATACTGTAAAAATATCGTGACATTTTGTTGTGTTCCTAGACTTATTTTTTTAGTTTAGTCAATTTGTTGAACCAAAATTCATTGTTTTATGCATAGTTTTTTATGTTGATTTTTTTTTAACACATTTTTTCAAGTTAAAAAAAAAAAAAAAAAAAAAAAAAAAAAAAACACACACACACACACACACACATGCACACACACACACACACACAAATTGACGAAGTAGAACTTTCCTCCTTTATGTTTGAGGTAGTTTCATTCCCCCTAAACTAAAGTTGAATAATTTCCTCATTTATATTTTGTAAATGAGCATATACTCCTATTTTTACTCTTTTAGTTAAACCCTAACGAAATCTTATAATTCCTAAAATATTCCATTATGCAATGTCTAAAATACTCCTATTGAATTTTAATGTCCAAAAAATTTCTTTGTGTATTTTGAATATTATGTGGTAGACTGGTAATTATACTTGAAAAGTTAGAATGATGATATATGATATTCTATTTGTTACTTAGAGAATACTAATTTATTAGGTTTAAATCTTCTAGACTTATAATTTTATCTAATAGAAACTTTGATGACAGATGTCTTTTGTTATTTTGTTCTTTTTTAAATTTCTTTTTCTACTTAAAAAGGTGTTCATTAAAAATAAATAAGCGAAACATCGTAGTTAGACTCAAAAAATAAGATGATAAAGAATGAAGTATGAATGAACTACTTTTACACCTGAAAAAAGAGAACCTGTAATGTGATCTCCATTTACTTACTAAATAAACTACCACTTCATTTACAGTACTCTGGAGCTTTGATGGTTTCCTATTCTTTCCTTGGTAGGAGGCTGTACGTACTCTGGTCTCAAAGTTTCAGTTAGTTTCAATGGTCTTAGGAATTATTAATACTTATTACTTAATTTGGGCCTTTTTTTGGGAGGTGCATACTTAGTTTAAATGTTTAAGGGATAATTACATTTTACTCACCTGTGGTTTGCCTCTAATTCTATGTGCCTACTCGTGGTTTCAACTTTGACACTTTGCCCACTTGTGGTTCTCACCGTGAGTGTGCCGTAACCCACCTCTTCACTTTCCGTTACTCTAACACAGTATAAGTAAAAAACAAACCCCAAAATGGATCAAAACACTCTCACTAAAATCTTGAACATGAAGAACATACCCAAATTTTGAAACTTGAGTTGGTTCACTAAACCCAGAACACGAAGATTAACCAAAAACTAAACTCAGATTTTTCTGTTTTTCATGTTCAAACTAATTGTACCCAAACTAAACCCACAATCATGTTCTGGATTTAGTGAGTCTGAAGCAAAATAGAAGAACATACCCAAAAACTAAACCCAGAAATCTTGAAGATTAACCATAAATTAAATTACAAATCCCAAAAATCTAAAATCACAAAGAAAAAAAAAAATGAAACTGACCTTCAGGCTGATCATTCTCGGAAAACAAAAAACGAAACTGACCTTCGATTGAACATAACCCACAACCACTGCAACCGAAGATTAAAACCAAATCAAACACACCACAGATTTCTTTTTCAACAATGGCGATTTTCGAAGCTAAGAAGAAGCGTGGAACGCTTGGATTCTGGTACTGCCTCTTCGTGATTTTGATTTCTACCGGGAATTGGAATTGCAGTTGCGCCGCGAGATCTGAGAAGGAAATCAGGGAGAGGTTCTACGGGAGCTTGTTGAACTCGTCCGCACCAGATTCCAGCTATGGTAGCATAGCCAAAATGTTCGATCGGGTCCTCGAGAAGGATTTCTCCTCTTCGTGATTTTGATTTCCACCGGGAATTGGAATTGCGGTTGCTCCGCGAGATCTGAGAAGGAAATCACGGAGAGGCTCTACGGGAGCTTGTTGAACTCGTCCGCACCAGATTCCAGCTATGGTAGCATAGCCAAAATGTTCGATCGGGTCCTCGAGAAGGAGTTCTCCTCTTCATGATTTTGATTTCCACCGGGAATTGGAATTGCGGTTGCGCTGCAAGATCTAAGAAGGAAATTAGGGAGAGGTTCTACGGGAGCTTGTTGAACTTGTCCGCACTAGATTCCAGCGATGGTAGCATAGCCAAAATGTTCGATCGAGTCCTCAAGAAGGAGTTCTCCGAGAATGATCAGCCTGAAGGTCAGTTTCGTTTTTTGTTTTGTTTTGTTTTTTTTTTTTTTTTTCTTTGTGATTTTAGATTTCTAAAATTTGTAATTTAATTTTTGGTTAATCTTCAAGATTTCTGCTTTTAGTTTTTTGGGTATGTTCTTCTACTTTTCTTCAGACTCACTAAACCCAAAACATGATTGTGGGTTTAGTTTGGGTACAATTAGTTTGAATATGAAAATCAGAAAAATCTGGGTTTAGTTTTTGGTTAATCTTCATGTTCTGGGTTTAGTGAGCCAACTCAAGTTTCAAAATTTGGGTATATTCTTCATGTTCTTCATGTTCAAGATTTGAGTGAGAGTTTTTGATCCGTTTTGGGTTTGTTTTTTACTTATTCTGTGTTAGAGTAACGGAAAGTGGAGAGGTGGGATACGGCACACTCACAGTGAGAACCACAGGTGGGCAAAGTGTCAAAGTTGAAACCACGGGTAGGCACATAGAATTAGAGACAAACCACAGGTGGGTAAAGTGTAATTATCCCAATATTTAATCAAATGATATAAAGTGGTTGAATATGTGAAGTGTCATGTGAGGTGCATTTTTTTTTTTAAGAGAGAGAGAGATTTCCATTTCCATTAGACTGAAAAACACATTAAATTTTAAAACTTCTCATCCATATAATCTCTAAGGTTGCTTTAAGCACATTAGACAAGCATTTGGCACTATAGCCAAAAAGTATTTAAAGATTAGTCAAGAACAGAGAAAGACAAAGAAGCATTGACCATCTGAATATTCCTTTCATTAGCTAAAAGAAAAGAGCTAGACCCCATTTGAGTGGGTGTTCTGACATACTAGTCTCATGGTCACCATAATCCACAATTGATTAATTGCTTTTCTCTTTCTTGGGTTAGGTCCTATGTTTATTTTATTTTTTATTGGCAATTGCCAGAGTTAGATTGGTGAAAGGTGTTCATGACGGTTTTGGTGATGGAGGCAGTGCAGTTCGTGCACCGTCCAACTCATCCTCTAAATAGCTTCACTGCATGCGCATGAGCTAAAAAATTTCTTGAAAGAGATCAAAAGCTAATGCATAGTGCTCCTATAACCTCTTCAATTTTTATCTTTAAACATTCCAACTGGCAGGCTTTTCCCAATCCCTCAACTCATGGAATCTGTTTTTACCTTTTAAATGGAGAAGATATCTCACAATATGTTAGTCAATTAGTTGTAAAATTAAAATACACACATATACATATATATATATATTATAAAAAAGAAAAAGAAAAAAAGAAGAGAGTATGAAGTATGAAGAATTATCTCATACCTTCACGAAAAAATGACACTATTTAAAATGGATCAATATTATAATTCATATTAAAATATTATAGATCCAAATGGGTATTTAATGCCACGTTGTTTAATATTGTAAATAGGATGACCTTATGTATATTATTATATATAAAAAATAAAATCTTAATTGTAAAATAGAAATAATCCTATTTTGGTCCTTGCAATGGGTGTATAAGATAATTTGTACCAAATAATAGGGATAGCAATAAGGTAAGACGAGGTTGAATCAGGGGTGTTTTGTCCCGTCTTTAGGGTAGGGAAAACCCAGGTGGTGTAGGTGTAGGACAGGGCAAGTTTGAGGTATTTGGTCATTCTTAATGAGTTAGTTTCGACATTAATAAGGTAGAGATGAAAGAGAAATAGAATAACCGTATAAGTATTTGTGAGAGTTTTAAAAGGGTGAGAAAGCAATTGTTTAAGTGTATGATAAGAGAATATTAAAACAATATATATAAAATATTAAATTATATTTATAAATAATTTAAATATTTATATTAAATAAAGCATGCCAAATAGTTTAGTCTATTGGACTAGTAGATGCAAACGCAACCAGAATCTAGATTCTAACTGGACTTGTGGTCCAATAGGCCCAATGAATTGCACCTGAAAACACAGCCCATTAATGATCCAAGTGATAGCAACAAACTAACAAACTTGCATAGCAAAATTCCAAACAGCCAAGTAGACACTATTTCCACCACTCAGTTCCGATGATTAAACACTTTTCTCTAAGATCTCAGAATCTTCTTGAACTCAAGCCTCTATTTATGCACAGCAATGGACACAAAGAGAGCGTGCATTATATATACGAGGTTCCAAGCATTTGATGATAACAAGGTATACAATTTTCTTATAAACTGGTATTGTTTATATCTACTGTGGGTACTTGATTCCAGAAAAATTGATATTGTTATGCCACTAATTTTCCAATTTTTATCTATTTTAATTCTCACTTACTTGACCTACCAAATTTTTTCTTTACGGTCCACTTTTACTTTGCTTTTATTTTCCAGCTTCTAAAAAATACATTTTGTATTTGTGAAACCACTTGTTTGGTTGGTTTAGTATGTCATCATGTCCTCATTATACTCAAGTGGATATCAATCGTTGTTGAAAGTATTGATAATGCTATGGCAATGCCTTCCACCCAAAGCAACATATTCTAGGTTCGAGGCTCGAATCAGCCTCTCCAATAAATAAATAAATAATTGGACCAAAGCTGCTTACCAATCACTTCTACTAGAACTTGTAGAAGTGGGAGCTTTGTGTATCGTCATGGTCCGACTTTTTTACATTTTCAAGACTCATTTTAAATATGCAAAATGGAAGTGCAATATTGTATCTTGCGGCAGTTTGCTTGCACACACACTACATACATTTAATTGGTCTGAAATTTAGGTAGTACATAATCTGAATTGGTCTTCTAAATTTTTCACATTGTTAACAACAACAACCGCACAACTTCACGGATCTTTGTAGATTTCTAGGTTGAGAGTGATTGAACAATTGATAAATGAGTCATTGGAGACTTTTGGTATTTGTTGGACAATTGGTGATGGAGGCAGTGTGGTTCGTGCACCGTCCAACTCGTCTTCTAAATAGCTTCACTGCATACGCATGGGCTAAAAAATTTCTTGAAAGAGATCAAAAGCTAATGCATAGTACTCTGTAACCTATTCAATTTTTATCTTTAAACATTCCAACTGGAAGGCTTTTCCCAATCTCTCAACTAATGGAATCTGTTTTTACCTTTTAAATGGAGAAGATATCTCACAATTTGTTAGTCAATTAGTTGTAAAATACAACTATGAAAAAAAAAAGGATCAATATCATAATTCAGATTAAATATTACAAATCCAAATTAGTATCTAATGCACATCATTTAATATTATGAATGGCATTACATTAGGTATATTATTATATTTAAGAAATAAAATCTTAACTATAAAATGGAAATGGTCCTATTTTGGTCATTGGAATAAGTGTACAAGATAATTTGTACTAAATAGTAAGGATTGCAACATGGCAAAATGAGGTCGAATTAGGGGTGTCTCATCCCATTTTTAGGGTAGGAAAACCCAGGTGGTGCAGGAGTAAGACAAGGTAAGGCGAGTTAGAGGTATTTGGTCATTCTTAATGAGTTGGTTTCGACATTAATAAGATAGATATGAAAGAAAAAGGGTTTACCCATATGAGTATTTGTGAGAGTTCTATAAAGGAGAGAGCAAGTGTTTTAGTGTATGATAAGAGAATATTTAAAAAAAAAAATTATGAATAGGATATATTGAAAAAATTATATTATATATATCATTTAAATATTATATTAAACAAAGCATACCAAATGGTATAGTCTATTTCCTTCTCAAAAAAAAAAAAAAGGTTTAGTCTATTGGGCTAGTAGATGCATAGCAACCAGAATCTAGCTGTGAGAAGACCCAAAACAACATACTAAATATCTTCTAACTGGACTTGAGGTCCGATAGGCCCAATTAATTTTCAATAGCAAAAGAAGGCAGTCACCGTATAAGGGCAAGGCCCAACACCAGAAAACACTCAGCCCAATGATCCAAGTGATAGCAACAAACTTGCATAGCAAAATTACAAATTGTCAAGTAGACACTATTTCCACCACTCATCAGTTCCGATTATCAAACACTGTTCTCTAAGATCTCAGAATCTTCTTGAACTCCGGCCTCTATTTAAGCAGAGCAATGGACACAAAGAGAGCGTGCATTATATATACGAGGTTCCACGCAAATTTGATGAGAACAAGGTATGCAATTTTCATATAAAAACTTATATTTTTTAAATTTTAGTGTGGGTACGTAATTCCAGAAAAATTGATATTGTTATGCCGCGAATTTTCCAATTTTTATCTATTTTAATTCTCACTTACTTGATCTACTAAATACTATTTTCTTAAGGCCCACTTTTTCTATGCTTTTATTTTCCGGCTTCTAAAAAATTTCATTTTTGTATTTGAGAAACCACTTGTTTGGTTCTTTTAATATGCCACAATTTCATCATGCTACTAAGTGGATATTAATTAGTGTTGAAAGTATTATAATGCGATAATAAATGCGTATCACCAAAAGCGACATGCAGTAGGCTGAAGTCCTGAATCAGCATTCTCAAAAAAATAAACAAATAATTGGGCTAAAACTGTTTACCAATCACTCCTAGACCCTGTAAAAGTGGGGGTTTTGTGCTTTCTGAACTCAGTTTTTAAATATGCAATATTGTATCTTGCGGCACACACACTACATGCATTTAATTGGTCTGAAATTTAGGTAGTACATAATCTGAATTGGTCTTCTAAATTTTTAACATTGTTTACAGCAACAACAACCGCACAACTTCATGGATCTTTGTAGAAAGTCTAGGTTGAGAGTGATTGAACAAATTGATAAATGAGTCGTCGGAGACATTTGGTTTTTGTTGGACAATTAGTTATGGAAATCTAAGATCTAAATTGCTTCCACGTAATCTTTAAAGGTCTAGTTGTTTGCATACTTTTGACATTGATTCTGGAATTCGTGGTTGCTGATTTAGCTAATAAAGTAATCAAGGATGACTTCTTCATTCGCTCTCACTGTCAAATGAAGCTATCATCTCCCCGGTTTAGATTAAATTCCTTTTTAAAATAAGACATGCCGGCTTTCTTAAAGTTTAGATGCAAAAGCAGGATTCTAAGCATAAAGAAATGCTCAACAGAAAAGGTTTAGGGACCAATCACCTCTAGATTTTTTTTTATTGTTTTTTTAGAATCTACCAGTCACCTCTAGAATCTAGATGTCTGTTTTTACACATGCACATGTGTCTATGTAGTAGAAGGGGGTGAAAAACATATGCAAACTTAAATATCAAAGAGGCCATGGAGCAAATGAATTACAAGGCTATTAATAGCTTTCACAGCTTGAGATTACTGACTTGATCACACTAAAACTTGATGAGAAAGCAATAAACACGTACTATTACTTGCGTAGCTTTGAGATTTTTTTGGCAGAACAGTCAAGAGTCAATCCATTATTGAGGCTTGAAGCAGTAGCTAAACATATGCTGGTGAGGTCTCATCAGAGGGCCTGGTTACAGAGTCTACTTTTCCTCCTCTTTCGCTTACACTGTTCTCAGAAAACTTCAAGCTTGCTAGATGAAAGCCTTTCTCCTTCTCATTTGATTTCCATTCAGACAAGTAATACTCTTCTTCTGTCGAATTCGCCTTTTTTGATGGGCCACAAAACATCCCACCCCATTGTGGGAAGTATATTAAGAATAATGGGAGTGTGCAGCATATGATCATGATACCCATTAGAGTTATGCCTGTTTGTTTTGAATATTTGGATCCTCTGAAGAAAATTAGTTGAGTCACAACTGCGCCCACATTTCCGCCACCTCCTGTCATACCGGAAACAACCCCTAATGACCTGAAAAATGGGATATGTAAATAAGGAACAACTTAATTGTTGAGGCTTAATAAAGAAAAGTAGACTCTTTGATGAGCCTATATAATTAACTTGTTCAGCTGTTTATTGGATTGATAAAATGTGATGCACACGTTATAAACAAATCCTTAGTTAATTTTATGTCTTTGTTTTGAAACCCAACTTGGTTAAGGATGAACCTGGCTCTATCATTCTTTTACCCTCCAAAAGTTCTTTTTATATCTGAGCTCTGATTTTGAAAATTTTGATTCTTAGCAATTGAATGTCAAAACAGGAAATTAGAGTAATTTTGGATGAAATATTTGATACACTACTTTGCTTAGCTTCTTTTACACATATTAGTTGAAAAAGATTTTTGTGAGTCCACAGATGCACCTGTATCTATATAGATATCAATGAAAGACAAGGCAAATATTTAATAACAAAGAACTAGGTTCTAAAAGATGCAATGCCAAAGATTCAGAAATAATAGTTATTGTAGAAAACATACCTTCGAGAGACAAAGGGAACTACTCCAAATGTAAGCCCACATGCAGCTTGGACAAACACAGAGAAAGCAACCATCACAATAATGGATCCACTTAAAGATCCCACCTGCCCCAAAATTATGCAGAAAACACCTCCCAAGGTTTGCACCACCCACAAGGTCCACAGCCTTCCCCTCATTCCAAACCTCTTTGCCACTATGTCTGAGAGAATTCCTCCTCCAGGTCGAGAGAACAGATTCGCTAACCCAAAACTTGCTGCTATTATTCCTGCAGTGGAGAGATCTAGATTGAATCTATCATAAAAGTACTCTGCTATTATGTTATCCACTGCCAGTTCTACCCCAAAGCAATAACCATAAGTCAAAGCCAGAATCCATCCTCTATAATTTGTGAACCCATAATAGAAAACCCATGAAAATTTATCTTTTGCCTTCTCTCCAGATTTCTTCAGGCCATGGTAGTTCCCATCAGGCATGTCCTGACCAAAGATAAGAACTGCAAATGCTGATAATGTTTGAAAAAGGGCAGGAATAAAAAAAGCAATTCTCCAAGCTGTAAATTTGACTGCACCAATGTCACGGATGACCCCAACCACCAAGGGCATGATCAGTTGTGTTGCTCCACCACCCAGGTTCCCCCAGCCACCGGCAACACCATTGGCAGTACCAACCACTGGGGCAGAGAACATAGAGCTCATCCAGAATTGAGTAGAGACAAAAGTTGCTAAGGAGAAGCCTGTGAAAAAACGCACTAGGAGGAAAGAGGCAGGAGATGAGGCAATGGAAGAGCAGAAAACCGCCGGTGCAGTGAGGAGAATGAGTGAAGCAGAGGCAAGGCGGGGTCCGAATAAGTCGCAGGCACTTCCCATGGCAACCCGGGCAAAGACTGCACCAGAGACTGATGCAATCCCTGCATTGCCAATATCAGTGGATGTGAGGTTGAGGTTGTCACGTATAATTGGGATGAGTGGTGCAGCTGCAAAAGAAGACACAAAGCAAGCAAAGAAAGAGACCCATGATAGATGAAATGCTCTCATGTGGGGTGCTGCCACTGAGAATAGCCTGAATTCAGTCGCCTTGTGTTCTGAGTCCACCGGAAGTGCAAATTTCGGAGGTGGTGATTCCATGTTTTTTTATGTTTCGAATTGAATTTTGAGGGTTAACAAGATGGTAAATTGGTGCGATGGTAGTGCCTCCTACCAAAAACAACAGGATTTTGGGACTCAAGTCCAAGAATCAGAAATTAAGGAGGATAAGCTAGCCTACCGATCACCTCTTACAAACCCTGTAAAAATGCATGCTTTCTTCCTCTTCTTTTGGAAGAACAGAACTTGGCTCAACTTATATAGTGCTCCTAGCTGCTGATTTGTTGAGCTTCGCCTTTACTATGAAACTAATATACTATGTTGTTTGACTTTTGTAGTGAGAATTATGGAGCTTTGAATATTGAGCAATGGCCAATGAAATAGGTAAAGACACAAAGTAGATGTTATTGTCCCTTTGATTTTTGTGTTGTGGCTTTATGTGGCTGCAGAAGGCCAAGTTTTGGACCAAAGAATTTTGTGTGCTTATCCGCCGAGTCTCATTGGTTTCTTGCATTCTCAGATGCAGAAGAGTGAGTAGGTATGGAATTTAATTCAAAGGTGTGAAACGGTGCTGGCTTGGCATTGTGTGCGTGTGCAAGTTTGAATTTTCATTGGCTAGTGTTTGAGACTCAAGGGTATTGACTTGGAGAGGTCGCTGAAAAAGTAAAGTGCACTGTATTGGCTTGGTATAGTATAGAGAGTCTCAACTGAATATTCTTCGTTAGCGCAAAACGACGAACGTGTCTTAATCAGTATCTTACTCATCTGATTTTTTGATATGCATAATAAAAAGTATAGGAGGAGGAGTAGTGGAAGCAATTTTGTATTCAGTTGTTAATCCCTATGTGAAATTTAGCATTAAACCTCGGCAGAGTCAACTACATGACTCTTTGCGTGATCGTTAAACAGTTTCAAATTATTTGTGATTAACTGTCAAATATTTGATTCTCACCAAAAAATTTAACCCAAAAAAAAAAAAAAAGATTCTCACCAAAAACAAATAATAAAAAATAAAAAATAAACTTTCAATGACTTGGAATGAAATTATATAGTTATTCATATTTTTGAGCTATTTGGTAGATTGGTTATGTTTTTATTATGAGAAATATTATTTTCACAAAATTTTCACAATAAATCCTACATGACATATTGTTTATTATTATTTTATATGAGGGTTTGACTTATTTTGTATATTTTTTTTAACTGGAACTTGCTTTTGCTTTAATGAAAAATTGCTACATTATCTACTAACTAAATAAAATGTGGAAATTAAAACCTATTACCACTTGCTATTGAATATTTAAAATAAAAATAGATGTTCAATTGAAAAAGTACTAGAGGTAAGTCAAACCCTTTAGATAAGTGACAAATTTTTACGGATTGTTATTGGTGAGTAAAAAAATAATTTTAATGGTAGGTTCAAATTAAAACTAAAAACAACTTAATACTTATTGTAGGAACTCAATTTGGATATGCCTTTTGAAATCAAAAGGAAAAACAGTCCAACAAACCCAAACAATAATTTTTTTAGAAAGTGGGTTCAAAGACTAGGCTCTAACAAACGGACAACGCCCATAAGTCAAATCTTCACCCATTGAAGGTTGGCACATTAAGATTATTCACCAAGGCTCCTCCTTGGCATTCGTCCGAGGATCCTCCTTTTTTCCGGAGCATCTGTTTGTATTTTGTATTTGCTTTTCGATTAATAAAATGTTGTTGTGTTTGTTTCCTTCTCCTATTCTCCAAATTTCTTACTTTCCTGCAACGATCGTATCTTGTGCAAAAGCGTTCTTGTTAGTTGTTTCTTCGTTTTTTTTTTTTTTTTTTTTTTTTTTTTTTTTTTTTTTTTTTTTTTTTTTTCAAAAAATTTCTTGAAAAACAAACAAAGTCAGAAAATTAATCATCGATCTAAGCTCACAAACACAATAAAACCAATCATCAACAAGCAAATCCATACTCAAACGAGAAAGGGGGTTGGAACTAAAATACCCAATTCTGATTTGGGCTCAGATATCACATAGAAAGACAGAGCATCCACAAAAGGAAAAAAAAAATTACAAAGCATGTACCCACAAATTTTTTCAATACCTGGCAAGAGAACAAATAGATCATTAGAAGAACAAAGCATGCAAGATCTAAAATTTTTTTCCCACACTCGTAAAAAAAAAAAAAAAAATTCAGATAGTGTTGGTACCTAGTGGTTTTTGGTAGCAGATAGTGTTGCTTTGTGTTTTGTTGATCAAATCTCTACCTTCAAAAGGTATTTCTCAGATAAATTACATAAAAATAAAATTAAAAAAAAAAAAAAGATACAGATCAATGCCGTTGAAGAAGACGAAAGAAAGAAGAAGAAGAAGAGGAAGAAGATTCAACGGATGACAGAGTAGAGAGACTTACCACGGAGAGGGCAGAGCAGAGAGAAGAGATGAGGCGTGAGAGTGAGCTTCAGGGCAAAGGGAGAGCAGAGAGATGAGAAGGCGTGAGAACTGTGGACTTTTATCAAGGGTAATTTGGTAATTAAAGGAGGAGCCTAACGGATAGTTACAAACGCGCATTGGACTTTTTTGTTTTATGGGCCTCCCCAGCTCCAAAAGGTTTGCGCGTTCTCAGCGCGTTATCAGCCTTGGCTCAAAATGCAACTTTTTTCAAAAAGTTAGTTTCAAATTGAACAAACGCAAAAAGCTCCAGCTTTTTGCAAAACATGTGTTTTGGGCTCAAAATGCCCAAACAAACGGGCATTAACCCAAATTCAAGGGATAATTTTGCATTTTACCCAAAAAAAAGAAAAGAAAAAGAAGAGAGCCTAAATTAGTTTAAAGTTATTTTTATCCAACTTGCGGTAATTGAGAAGACTATTTATCATTAGATTTGCTGTCTCTTAGGCATATCTTGACTGTTGTTTGTTGCTGACGGGAGAGAGAGAAGCAGCCAGCAGGAAAATGTGAAATCGAGTCCGAAAGTTTGTAGATCTATCTGCTACCTAAAAACTAAGCTACGGTGTTTTGGTACAAGGCCAAAGCCATGTGGAGGAGGAGAAGCTCACTGAGTTTGACTCTTCATCAGAGTTTGTGTTCTTCTTCTTCTTCATCATCATCCAAACTCCCAAACTCTCACCTCCACTCTTCTTTCTTTTCCTCTTCATCTTCTTCTTCTTCTTCAGCCCCAAACTCCTTGGATCTAGGGTTTCCGAAACCCGATGTCGCACCGCCCTTCTCGGCCTCCTTCAATATCTCGTCTTCGCCTCTGCAACTCGCCACTACGCTCGCTGCTACTGGGAGCTCTCCAAGGCTCGCCTAGGTTTCCTTTCTCAATTTTCCACTTATAAATTCGGAATTCCATTCATTTCTATATGTGTGTGTGTTTATGCATTTATGAATTGTGATTTTGATTTGGCATATGGGTTTTTAAGAAAAGAAGAAAGAAACTGCTTTATGTTTAATTGTGACCGTAATGCTTAGACTCCAAATAGGCCTAGTTTGTAGGGAACTATGGGTGCATTGGAAAATGGTATTTTGAGTTTAAAATGAGCATTTGTTTGTGAAAAAAGCTATGAGGAGTTGTGGTTGCAAACAGAATTTTGGGTTTTTTAAAAATGCTTCTTTAAGCTCCCAAAACGCCTAACCAAATGGACCCCTATATTTGTATATGTAGAGTTTGGTTCAATTGAAAGATGTGATGATTGTAGTCCATAGGTTTAAATCATGTTTTATAATCGGAATGGTGCCAAAATGTAAACTTGTGTTGTTTGGGTATTAAAAGTTTCGTCCTTTGTCTAATTAGGCTGGGATTGGAAAACAGCTAGCAGGGACCTCAAGCCTGAGCCAGCCTCAAAAATAAGACCCTCCCGATACGCCTAATAGGATCACAATGGGGTAGGGGAACCTTTTTTCATTGAGTTACTACCATTTTTTGTTTCTGGGGTGGGACGTCTCTTCCCCATATAAGCCCTTGTGGTGCCTGCAGGTTGTTGAAGAGTTCTGACAAATGATTGCGTGCATATCGAATTGAATACATTGTGATTGAGTTGCTTGCTGAGTACTCTTCTTTTGTTAAAATTTTATGAAGGGATGATATTTGAACTCATGTTTAGGAACTTGTCTCTTACTGTCATTTTTTTTCCTATCTAGCATGCTAGTTGTTGCGACTTCTGGGACAGGATTTGTCCTTGGGAGTGGAAGTGCCGTTGATTTTGCGGGACTTTGTTGGACTTGTGCTGGTACCATGATGGTTGCTGCATCTGCCAGCTCTTTAAATCAGGTTCATTCTTAAAAACAGTTTTTTTTTCTCTCTCTCTCCCTTCCCCCCCCCCCCCCCCCCTTCTTCCCTTTTCAACATTCATTTTCTTATAAAAAATTGCATCCAAGAATAGCTCCCTCAATTTTTGGGAGCTCAAAGGTATACAAACCATGAAGAAAGACAAAAACACAGGACCTATATCTGACATTACATGAAGACACCAACGTAACAAAATAGGGCAACATAATAAAATGATTAGTAGTTTTACATTCAAATGATCAGTGACTTGGGAAACTTCTAATGAATATGAAGAGTGATTTATGTACTCTCTCAGCCTTATTTTTTTATGATGGAAGTCTTGTTTTTTGTTTCAATTCATAATATTTTTGTTTTTCATCATTCATATAATAATAAATAAATAAAAACTACAACAACAACAACATTATTTTTATCTCTCTTGAAGAAAGGAAGAGATTCTCATATCTAGGGTTTTAGAGAAATCACATCCATTAGAGAAGGTAAGAAAGTTACATTAAACTTGTAAAGTTGCCTCTGCTATTTAAATCTACATCTTAGAATATAGACCTGTAACCCTGAATATTTAATACATTCTCCAACAAAACTAGTCTAACTATTAAATCATGCCTAATAAACTGAAAGTTATTTACAACCTTATTAGTTCATCACTCAAAGTTGGAGCACTCGATTATGAAATGAAACATTGGGAATAAAAAGTTATATTTTTTGTTGTATTAAGATTGTGAGATCATATAGCCATGCTTTGTTCTCAAGCCAATTGGGTTCGTACTTCATTTGTAGTAAGAATATTTTCTGGTTGTCAAAATTAAGGTAGGTAGATGTAATAACAAAAAATCGAGTCTGTGCCCCAAGACAGTGTTAGAAGGAGGCACCCTATTGTTATTTTCAATGGGAAAAGGGTGGTTTCCATTTTCAAGTTTTAAGTTGGTGAATCTTTTTAGTGAATATATTTGTCATTTGATACTTATCAAAAAAAAAAAAAAAAANTTTTTTTTTTAAATCGGGGTAGCTTGCGCAAGCCCCCAACAGTGGAAATCGCTAGCCGTTGCGCCTGCTAATGCCCTAGTCCTCCCCACAGACAACGCCAATTGTAGGGACTCAATTTGGATATGCTTTCTGAAATCAAAAGGAAAAACAGTCTAACAAGCCCAAACAATAAATTTTTTAGAGAGTGGGTTCAAGGACTAGACCTTAACAAACGGACAACACCCAACAGTCAGATCTTCACCCATTGAAGGTTGGCACATTAAGATTATTCACCAAGGCTCCTCCTCAGCATTCGTCCGAGGATCCTCCTTTTTTCCGGATCCTCCCTTATTGTTCTGTTTGGTTCCCTT
The DNA here is from genome assembly GCF_002906115.3 of Quercus suber. Lineage (NCBI taxonomy): Eukaryota > Viridiplantae > Streptophyta > Magnoliopsida > Fagales > Fagaceae > Quercus > Quercus suber. The sequence goes on from NW_027070479.1 coordinate 94,514, forward strand.
TATATAGCCCTCTTCTCACCATCTCTTTCTTCTACCTGTTGATCATCCGTGCGCTTCACTCCTGACCATTCGTCCATCAGCTGTGTTATCAGTAATCATGTGATTTGTAGTGGCCAAGGTTACCTTGTCCAGGAGTCACATCTCCATTAAGGTGGTCAGGGGATTAGGTGAGCGCATTTATTGTGGAGATGACAACCTGTACTAGGCTTGTTCTCCCACTTTGTGTTGTCCTTGGTCCGCCGAGGACAGGGTCATCCTCGGCGTGGTCCTTACAGCCCAGGCCTCAACACAACGTCCTCGGGCAATTCTCCATCCTCGGCATAGGCCTTGGGCTGGGTGCAAAATAAGCCGAGGCTATCAGACTTTCAGGCTCCACACTTATAATTTGTTATGAAAGTATTATGAAAATTTTCTGGACGTAACACTTCTATCTTCATTATAAAGAATAATCATTTCTTATAAATAACTATTCTTTAAAATGAGGAATAATTATTTCTTTCTAAAAGGGTTGTAATATTTTTTTTTTTTGAAAAACAAAAAACATTGTAATAGTTATTTTTTAGTATGTGTAATAATTTCTAAAATAAACATATTTTTAAATAAACAAACTTTCCATATGCACATCAATTATGAAAATAAAATTCATAAAAAAATAACTAATCTTTCGCACAAAAATTAAAAATTATTATTTTTTAGGAATTTTTTTTCTAATAAGATTTTTTTGGAAATATAATTGTATGAGTAAGATATTTCTTAAAATATATCCTAAGTTTTATTCTAATGTTACAACCCGCCAAACTTGTAAATAAGTTTAGTTATTCCATTATAAGTTATAACACATTTTATTTCCAATAATAAAGATTACAATTCTTGCCATAATTCTTATTCAATGTACCAAAAATTTTACAAGTTGTGGTTATAAATGATCTGCCATACATGTGAAAAATGAAAAATATTAACTACAAATTTTATTATACTCGGTTTCTTAAAAAAAAAGAAAATTTATTATACTCAACTTTAAAAACTAATATATCAACTACAAATTTTATTATATTATATTTTAAAAATTAATGTAACAATTAATGTGATTAATAAACATTAACAATATAGAAAATGGTAAATGCTTTTGTAATTGATGATGCATCCATTTGTAAAGATAGTATCAAATTTTTTAAGCATCCATTAGCATTACTTATGCAAAAACTATTTATGTTGTGACAGCTTTTGAATATTTATGATTTTAAATGAGTCTAAGCAGCCAATGGCCTTGTAATTGAATTGACAAATTCTCATGCATAAAGTGTTTGGGGTCTAGGGGAAAGTGGTTCGAACTATGGGATTAGCAACATATTATAATTATCTCTAATTTAATGGAATAAATTTATTGACCAATTAATATATATATATATATATAGTTATATATATAAACAAATCAATAAATGAGTAGCCTGATTAAGTCTTAAGTCTTAGAAAAAGAAATGGTGAAGAATTTTACTATACAATATGATAAAACGTGAAGGTAGTATCCTAGTCCCACTTTCACCACAAAACACTGTGACTCTAATTTTTATTTTTGTCTTTTTAAATTTTATCTAAATCGTCCTTTCAATTTTTTTTTTTTTAAAATCTAAATCGTTGACTCTACTAGTCTACTCTGAAATAAACTCTTAAAAGGCCCACAAAATTAAATTGGGTCATGGCGAATCATCATTCATCCTTGTAATTGACCATGCGTCAATTTGTAAAGGTAGTATAATTTTTTTTTTTTTTTTTTTTTTTGTATTCCTTAGTATCACTTATGCGAAAACTATTTTTGTTGTGACAGTTTTTAAATGGGATTGAGTGATTAAACAATTGAAATAAATATAAATATAACATCAATAGATGAGTAGCATGATTAAGCCTTAAGCTTATAAAAAGAAATGGTAAAGAATTTTACTGTAAAATATGATTTTATAAAGGTGAATGTGGTATCCTAGATAAATCCTTAAAAACCCACATAAATGAATTTGGGCCGTGGTGAATCATCCTTCATCTTTTTTTTTTTTTAGGGATAATTACAGTAAACCCACCTGTGGTAAGGCCCGTTTTCACTTTGCCTACCCGTGGTTCAAAACTTATCACTTTGCCCACCTGAGGTACCTTCCGTTAGGGATCTGTTACCCACCTCTCCGTTTGCAGTTAGAAAAACACATTTTTAGAGAAAAACAAACATAACAAAGATCAAAAAGTTAGGGCTTTTTATTTCTTAAGAACTTCTATAAGAACAAAACACAGGAATAGCTCAGATCAAATGCTCAATGAAATCATTTTTAATCTGGAGGATGACACAAAGGTGGGAGTATAGGACAATTCCTTCAATAAAGACTTCATCAAACAGTTCCTAACAATCCAATTACATGCTCCACACTTGGAAAACTCATTGAAACGTGGATTAGGAAGCAATTACAGAACCCAAAAAGAATTCACAAAAGGGTTTATAAATTCTGAAACATTTCAAGTAAGCAAATGATATTAGTCCAATTTCACACTTTTTGATTCAACAATCAGCTCAAACTTCTGGGTTTGTTCAAATTTAAATTTAAAATTAAATAAATACAAAAAAAAAAAAAAAAAAGAAAAAAGAAGCAAACATACAGATCCAAAAACAAGAATCCTAGGTTTCATATTGGCACAAATCCTAAAAACATTTACAAAAATCCTACACTTGAAAAAGTGCTCTACTCTAATTTCACAAAAATCCTTTCAGACACTTTCAGTCATTCACAAAAATCATACACGGCTTCAAAACCCAGACCCACCACACCTAGCAACACAAACACAGACCCACAAGAACTGACACTTAAAACCAAAGGGATTGGTGTGAAACTATTGCAAAAAATGGGGTACAAAGGCAGTGGCCGTGGGAAGAATGCACAAGGGATTGTCACTCCGATCGAGCCCAAACTGCGCCCTAAGAACATGAGTATGGGCTTCAACGATTTCAACGAGACAGAAGATAAGAAGGGTTTGTTGGGTAGTGACTCTGTGGGTGTAGAGAGAGTGAAGGAGAAGTTGGGTTTGTGTTTGTTATGGGTTGGGGAATGTTTAAGGGAATTTCAATTAATCTTGAGTCCATCGAGCCAGTCGTGGTCGCTAACAGAGACGGTGAACGGTTCGCACAAGTTTCGTGATCCAAGGCTACTCTGGAAAAGGGGGGTTACAAACCATTGAAAAAAAAAAAAAAAAAATTGTCATTTGAAGAAACAAGGTTCCTTGTCATTGCTTTACCTCATCATTGTCTTTCTTTATCTCGTTGATTGCTGATGGCATATTTTAATTTCAGTTTCTTTTCATGTACGGGCTTAGTTGACTTGAACTTTCTTTGAATGAATCATATTCTCTTAGGTATTTGAGATTAAGAATGACGCCAAAATGAAGAGAACAAGGCTAAGACCACTACCTTCAGAGCGCATTACTATACCCCACGCAGTCACCTGGGCATCTACTGTTGGTTTAGCTGGAACTGCTTTATTGGCAAGCAAGGTGGCCGATATATTCTCTCACCCCCTTATGTTATGAAATTTGATAGTTAAATTGTGAAGTTGTTTCATTAACCTGTGAGCTGAGGGACTAATGTTCCAGCTTGTATGGCAAGGTTGTTGCAGGCTAACATGTTGGCGGCTGGGCTGGCAGCTTCCAATCTGATTCTGTATGCCTTCGTCTACACTCCTATGAAGCAGATCCACCCAGTCAATACATGGGTTGGGGCTGTCGTTGGTGCCATTCCACCACTTCTTGGGTAATATGTCCTCTATATTTCTTTTTCCTTTTAACAAAAAAAATCCTTCTTATTGAACTTTTAAGAGAAATTTGTTTCGTGGATTTGAGAGTGTGCAATTTTCTCAAGTTTGTCCATACTTATTATTGTTGTGGTCTAATTATGTATTTTGCTAGCCAAAAATTGATCATGGCTTCCTGAAATTTCCATCTAGCATTGGAAACTGATTTCTTTTCTTCACTATGTTACTTTAAGATACTGGAAGTTATAGAAAACATATTCTTTATACATGTGAAAAATGGTGTTGTCCTAATTATATTTCTTCTTTCCAGCCTTGTCAATCCTCATCTCCAATCAAATCTGGAATATGCTCATAAACATAGTATGCTGATAAAATCCTCTTACTTCTCTCTCTGCCCCCACCACAAAATACTGATTCTCCCTCCCCATTAAAAAGTAACTCTTCCCATTTCTTTTATCCTATCCTGGTTTATTTCTTTATCTTTCAAACTGGACTTAAAGTAGAACAAAAACTGGAGGATAAATCTTTTTTTTTTTTTTATAAGTAATAAGTTTTATTGATATCAAAAAAGGAACCCCCTAGTACACAGGGAGTGTACAAGGGGTCAACAATCAATTACAAAAAAATTAAAAGAGTCAAGGAAATCAAGGAAAGAAGAGAATGATTGGTTTTGCATGGCAACCAACCAATCCAATAAAGTTCTAAAGAAAAATAACTTGAGTTCTGGAATGGATCTCTCATTATCTTCAAAACTCCTACTATTTCTTTCCCTCCAAAGACACCACATTAAGCAATGGAGAACAATTAATCATATATAACCATTTCGATGACGACCAAACCTGCCTTGCCAACAAGCTGATAGTCCTAAAACGGATTGCGCAATAACCCAGCTTACTCTAAATAAACCTAAAGCTATAGACCACATATCCATAGCAACCAGACAATGAAGAAACCATTACACTTGCATATGTAGCACCAATCCAATATCCAAACCTTCATTTTTCGTAAATTGTCAATCGTCAAGCATTTCCCTAAAGCAGCAGTCCAAATGAAGAAAGCTACACGAGAAGGAATCTCCTGTTTCTAAATATTTTTCCAAGGAAAACAGTAATCATTAGAGCCCACTAAAATACTATAATAATCAGTAACCATGAACCCTTATCTCTATCAGGTTTCCAACACATCTTATCCTCACAAAACCCCTTGCTGAAAAACCATATATGGTATCCATGAAACTCGGCATAGCCTCTAATTCCTGAGCATGCACACCCCTAAAGAAACTTACATCCCAAAAGAGAATGCCATTAGTGTACTTCATAAGCTCAGCCACGCTAACCTCCTTATCTCGGCAAAATCTAACCAATTCAGGATAGCTGGCTGCAAGAGATGTCTCACCACACCAACAGCCATACCAAAACTTCACCCTAGACCCATCACCAATATCATATAGAATACAACGTGAAAAAGATGGCCATCCTTGACTAATATTTTTCCACAAATCAACACCATATGGACCATTAACTGGTCTGGTACACTAGCCACCCCATACACATCCATATTTCACCTATATCACTTGCCTCCAAATTGCTTAAAGTTTAAGGAATGAAAACTATTAGGGAGAGTTAGGCATGATTTAGTTATATGATGCCAAATTTGATGCCCTCACTTGTGAGACTCGCATAATTTCATCCTTCTTGATAATAAAATGGCCTGACACTCACATTTTTTATTGTATGTCTATTGTTGTTGAAAGTTGTGTCCAAGTACTACTTGAGATGGGGACTCTTTGGCAGCATGTCCTGTGCTAAAATTAGATTAAAGTCCAAGCTCACTTCATAGTTGAGTGCACTTGAGTTTAGTACTTGTTTCCAGTCTGGCCAAAGTTCAATATTCATTGTTGACCTACTAATGTTATTAATGATATGTGAAAATTCTTGTTTTGTTCTTGGGAATTATAGCTTTGTATTGTTTAAAGTGCTTATGATTTATGGAATTGCTAGTACAATTGGTAGTGACAATCATAGGGAATATGTGACAAACTTTTGATTTTAAATATTGTATATGTAGAGATCACTATCTAATTACCTTCTCTATTAAATAATTGAAAGTGGTCGGTTTGATTAAACTAAAGGTTTTCTCTGGCCGATTGTACATAAACTGGTTTCTTGTTTTAAGGTTTTAGATACAATATTGACATACAGGCTCATGGGTTTCTGTGTTGGGTTTCAGGTGGGCTGCAGCTTCTGGCCAGGTTTCGCTCAATGGAATGATTCTTCCAGCTGCTCTCTATTTTTGGCAGATTCCCCATTTTATGGCCCTTGCCTACATGTGCCGTGATGATTATGCTGCTGGCGGGTATGTGCGTATGCTGTCTTTGGAAACATTAATTGGGGGTTTACCATTTACACCTGTTTCAGGTTATTGGACTATATATTTAAAAATGGCTGAGTTGGATATGTAAATGATGATTTGACCTGGTGACATGAGCCCAAAAATCATATGATAATTGGTATTAATAATTAATTTTGATTGTCTATTAGTGTATGGGGTAAGTGGGTCCCTTTTGCACATGTCTATGGGTCTTTAATGCAAGTTCACTTGACTTTTCCCTTGGACTCATTATTCATCATTTGATGCATATTCAGGTTTAAGATGTACTCTCTTGCTGATGCTTCTGGTCAGAGAACTGCCTTGGTGGCTTTAAGGAACTCCCTGTACCTGATTCCTTTGGGGTACTTAGCGTATGATTGTGAGTTATAGTCTCCCATAGATATTTATCTTAATATTATTTGGAATTCTAGCTTGTCTTTTTAATTTGGTTCTCTGCTGCAAGCTCCTCTAATATATTTTTCCTATCATAATTTGTTATGTTTAACCACTTCTTCATTAACTTCTCCCCTTGCTCATTTTTCTTCATTTTAGGGAAGGGAAAGGTGCCACCTTTTTGAAGTATTATCAAATACTGATTTCTTTTGGGGGAAAAAAAGGAATATATTCTTTCTCTCTTGTTATAGGTTATAGGTCACTTATTTAAGTTCAAATCTCTCTCTTTCTATTCAAAATTTTCAATTTGAAAGTGACCTTTAGACTTTTGTGTTTGGCTCGTTTTCCTCATTTACTTTTATTTGCTTTTCCTAAAGTTTCTTTTGGCATAGCAATTCTTGTTGCAGCATCCTCAAATAGTAGTATAAATGGAGTTCCATGTAACAAAATATGCATTAGTATGCAGGACAAGCACTTGTTTTAGCAGAACTTGTACCTTAGTTTTCTTAATATTATTTGGAATTCTAGCTTGTCTTTTTAATTTGGTTTTCTGCTGCAAGCTCCTCTAATATATTTGTCCTACCATAATTTGTTACTTTTAAGCACTTCTTCATTATCTTCTCCCCCCGGTCATTTTTCTTCATTTTATGGAAGATAAATGTGCCTCCTTTTTGAAGTATTATCAAAGACTTATTTCTTATGGGAAAAAAAAGGGAAAAAAAACATAGTAAACACTCATCACCTCCCACTCCATGCACCTTAAAATCCCTAATAATACCAGCCCCCTCCATTCGCCTAAGCATTCTAGTAAATACTTCCTCCCCTTGTCTTAAGTGTTCTAGTAAACACTTCCATCATCAAGAGAAATGGCAGAAGATAAGGATCCCCTTGTCTTTTGTTTTCTGTTGTTATAGGTTATAGTTCATTTAGTTCAGTTCAAAATCTGTCTCTTTCTATTCAAATTTCAATTTGAATGTGACCTTGAGACTTGTGTGTTTGGCTGGTTTTCCTCATTTACTTTTAATTGTTTTTCCTAAAGTTTCTTTTGGCGTAGCAATTCTGTTGCAACATCCTCAAATAGTAATAGATATGGAGTTCCATGTACCAAATATGCATTAGTATGCAGGACAAGTACTTGTTTTAGCAGAAGTACCTTAGTTTTCTTAATATTATTTGGAATTCTAGCTCGTCTTTTTAATTTGTTTCTGCTGCAAGCTCCTCTAATATATTCGTCCTATCATAACTTGTTACTTTTAAGCACTTCTTCATTATCTTCTCCCTTGGTCACTTTTCTTCATTTTGTGGAAGAGAATGTGCCTCCTTTTTGAAGTGTTATCAGCAACTGATTTCTTCTGAAAAAAAAAGAAAAAAAAAAAAGAAAAAGAAAAAGAAAAAAAAGAAAAAAGAAAAAAACATAGTAGACATTCTATCACCTCCCACTCCATGCACCTTGAATCCCCTAATAATACCAGCCCCCTCCATTAGCCTAAGCATTCTAGTAAATACTTCCATCATCAAGAGAAATAGCATAGGAGATAAAGGATCCCCTTTTCTTAAGTGTTCTAGTAAACACTTCCATCATCAAGAGAAATAGCATAGAAGATAAAGGATCCCCTTGTCTTTCGTTTCTCTTGTTATAGGCTATAGTTCATTTAGTTCAGTTCAAAATCTGACTCTTTCAATTCAAATTTCAATTTGAAAGTGACCTTGAGACTTGTGTGTTTGGCTGGTTTTCCTCATTTACTTTTAATTGCTTTTCCTAAAGTTTCTTTTGGTGTAGCAGTTCCTGTTGCAACATCCTCAGATGCTAATAGACTAATATGGAGTTCCCTGTACCAAAATATGCAGCAGTTTGCAGGACAAGTACTTGTTTTAGCAGAACTTGTATCATAGTTTTCTTACATGTTGCCTGGTTCAATACATCATCTGCCAATCTCTCCGTCATAATGACCTTATGAAATCCATATTCAACCATCTAAGTTTGTTTGCCAAATTTATGCTGATAATTGGATGTGGAAACAAATCATCACTATGAAGAACATGGATGCCTAGTCTACATTGTGTAGTTTCCTTCCCTCGATCAGTTTTTGTAGCATTGACATTTGTGTTCTTTCAAGTAATATGTTCGCAGGTTCAATCCCGCAATTTACTATAGCCAAAAAATAAAAAAAGTAATATGTTCTACATGAGTGCAATGGCAAAGAACTGATTACTAGTGAATGGGTGCTGCAATTGCATTTTTTGTGTTTAAATACAACTTTGTGTTGACTTAATCTCATTTCTCATTTACCTTATTGAATGTTGTCTGCAGGGGGTGTGACTTCCGGATGGTTTTGTCTTGAATCATCAGTCCTTACTCTTGCAATAAGTGCTGCAGCATTTTCATTCTATAGAGATCGCACTGCACAAAAAGCTAGGAGGATGTTTCATGCTAGCCTTCTATATCTTCCTGTATTCATGACTGGGCTTCTAGTTCACCGTCTCCCTGATAACGAACAATGTATCAAAGAAGACAATTCAGCTGAGATTTTATCTTTCCTGGAAACTAAAGATGAAGAAAGTGAAAACCTCAATGAGAATGAGGTATTGCGATCCAGAGTCAGGAAACAAGCACACCCACCTGTAGCGTATGCCTCTGTTGCACCATTTCCATTTCTGCCTGCACCATACACGGTTCCTTGATGTATTTTGCTTCTAGATTTTTTTGGTTACAATCTGTAATAAAAAGGTGGAAATGTTCCCTTGTAAAAATCAATCTGACCAAATTTTTGGGGGGTTTTTTGGGTCAAACCCTATGGCAATTTTTGAAGTTGAGATCTGTTATATAGCTTTTAATGTTATGCTCTTCAACATTGACATTTGAGCAACGAATTTTTATTTGAAATAAACTGTGAAAACAAAGCAATTGATCTTGATTTGGGTAGAACAATCGTGAGGCTTTTATCTATTATTTTTTTCTCCTAAGATGGAGAGTGCAAACTTTGATTGAGAACGATAAGGATATTGGTGTAACACTAACCAACCTCCTATTGTTATTCATATTCTAAAGCCAAAATTTGATCCACTGTTTTACATGCACTGAAACATTATATTGACCAGCACTAAATAACAATGATGCAATTCTCAAATTCTAACAAGTAAATATGATATTTGTGGGAATATTTTTTTGTTTTGGGGTAAGATATTTGTGGGAATTTAGCATTCAATGTGTTGTGTAATTAAATTCTTAAAATTATAAGAATCTTGTTAGAATTCCTTTAATCTTTTACCCTCCAAACTCCTTCAATTGTAATAGTATATATTTTGATTTTCAAGCAAGTTTTAAAAAATAAAGAAAATTTTTATACCAGAAAAAGAAAATGATATGATTTTTTTTTTTGGGATAAAATGCAGCAACTAAAATTATATTGATAAATTCCATTAACCTACTCTAAGATTTTCACTAATACCAAACAAGTTCAAAACATTTTAAAACCGACCAATTTAGCTCTTAGAGAGAAGAGAAAAAAGGCTAATAAACCTAACCGTGTTTATTCTTTAGGTACTAAATTGACCGGTGTTAAAATGCTTGAAAATTCCATTAACCTACCCTAAGATTTGCCCTAATGCCAAACAAGTTTAAAACATTTTAAAATCAACCAATTTGGTTTCTAAAAGAGAAGTAAGACTAACCAGCGAGCCAAACAATGCTATCTGTTTAGGGATCAAATCGGTAGTTTTGAAATTTTTTTTGGACCTGGTTGTCGTTAATCCCGGTTAAAAAGGTTATTCAAGTTTCAACAGTAAAACCATCCAAAACAGCCCAGCAAATAAAACTATAACTCTAAAACATCCAGCGTTGGAAAGAAATTCTAGAGAGAGAGAGAGAGAGAGAGAGAAATGGCGGTGAGACAGAGAGCCATCGGAACTCTGCCGAACCTGATTCGAAGCCTCCGAAAGGAATCTCTTCTAAACCCAAAACCCACGAACCCATCCGTACTACCATCTCTTCGACGCGCTTTCTCGCTCTACGATCAGGTCAATCTGATCAACGATGTCCCCGAAGACCAGCTTCGCTTTAAAGGCTATTCTGATACTGGGTTCAACGTCAATGGCCTCGACTATGAGGGCAGCTTGCTCTGCGTTGGAAATTTCCTCATGTCTTGGGCCCCCACCAAGTTTTCAGACATCACTCCTGAAAGGTGTGTACACTTGACAATTTCAATGTATCACAAATTGAATCAAAGTTTTCAATTCCGTTGTGATTTGGGTTCTTGTTATTTTTTTCAATCATGGGTTTTTTTTTTTTTAATTGAATTCAAAGTAGTTGCTTTTGTTTGATTTTGTCAATGAACAAAACATCATTTCCATGAGAGAATGAGGTAGAAGATAGAAATAGAAATTAGTAAAGAGAAGAAATGTAGATGTAAATTTGAAGACAAGGTTGCATATGAAGCATAAACAATGTTTTTCTTTTCCAAAGAAAAGTAAATTTAATGTTGTTATGTGTTTGAATTTAATTGAGGAACATAATGTACCCCATTAATAGGAATTAGAGTAGAAATACGTGTAGCAACCAGAACATATGGGAATTTGAGTCGGATTAGTGATTGGGACGGAATATATCAGCTTTTCTAGTGATTGGGACGGAATATATCAGCTTTTCTAGCTGGAATGGAATGGAATTGATTGACAACTATGATTTGGATTGTGTATACGACGTGTGTAAGCTTGTTAAGACTTTGTTTGTTTACTTTGCAATTTTGGTTAGAATAAAAATAAAATACTAGAGTGCACTTTTTTGGGTCTTTGGAAAAACTTTTGATTCTATTGAATAAGTAGGAAAGGATCTTCTTGTGTAACTTTCACAACCTGTGTCATGCTTGGATTGCTAATTTGTAACAATTATAGCTAATTTTGTTACCATTAGGGTTTGTAATCTGAGTTCTTTGTCATTGCATCAGCCAATGTCTAATACACTAAATTGGGTAGAATTGTGATAACCGTGCATTGACTTTTCTAATTCTCCAATCTCTACTTTTGAATGATTTATTGCGTTGTACAATGGATGTAGTTGGTTCATATGTTTGAATATATTGTTGTATCCACATATTTAGTTACTGCTTTGTTCCTGTGATATTCCCAATTTCCATAAATTTTTTAGGAGTTTGAAGTTCCCTAGTGCAAATATTCTTTTAGTTGGAACAAGAGTCTATGAAGTTTATCATGCACCTCTATCTGAAAATGATAGCTTTATGTTATGATGCAGCTTATCTATCTTCCAAACCTTGCGGCCTATTCCAGGTGAGAATTCAAATTGTGGGACAATCCTGTCTGGTTGGTCCTTTGTTTTTACTTATCACATGGAACTTGTGTAGTGTTAATGACTGCTTCATACAGGTGATTTTGATTACATATGACAGTCAAAATAAATTTTAAGGGCTAGTCTTCCCCTTTATTAAGCTATACTTCATATTTCAAAATGTGACCCAGATGTTATGTGAATCATTGGCAACTTGTCTATGGTCCATCATGTTGAGCACCATCAAATAGTTATATAGGCTTGCTGACATCTAGATACTATAACAATAAAGAATTGAAATCTGTTCTACTATCATTTCATATGTACTTTGCAGGTTGCCAAGATAGTTCATGCATGTGTATTTGCAATTTTATGTCCTTAAGTACCTAATATGAGCCTTAGTGTCTGTTTGGCTAGAGCTCATAAGCTCAGCTTTTAACTTTTATGTATAGCTTTTAAAAACCTCTTCTTTTTTTCTTTTTTTTTTTACTTTTTCTCACTTTTTCAAAGTACAAGTATACTTTAGCACACTTTTAGCAAAAAACTAAAAGTCAATAAATATTGTTTCCAAATGGACACTTAATGCCAATAAATATGCATCCTGTCAAGAGTACTGGAATCATTATGTAAGTCACTATAACTTCCAAATATACACGTATTATGTGTATATATCAAGTTTTTATTTATGTATGTATTATATGATATCTATAGTTTAAGGGTTTTCTCCTTTAAGATTTGGTCCAGTTGTTATATTAATCTTCTGTTGATTTTTCTATTGACCATCTACTTGTATTAATTCATGTCAGAGATTTTGATACTTGGCTGTGGGAGGAATATTGAAATAGTAAATCCTGAACTTCGGCGCTTCATCCGGTCTACTGGCATGAAGTTGGAAGCCCTTGACTCGGTATCTTAGCTTCCCCCTGGGGTTTACTTCCTTCAGTCTGTTAAATTTTGTCTCGTATCTTTACTTTTTACTCTGCATAAATTCACCAATAAAAAATACATAGGTTTTCTAAACAAAGTTGATATTGTTACATTATTCTTCTTCACCTGAAGAAAAGAGAATAAATAGAGGAAGAAAAAAGTAGCACAATTTTCCAATCAAATTAGTTTGATTGGGGCATATCTGCAAATAAGACCAAGTTCAAAATTTTATCAGAGCACTAGGCAATGAAAGAGAGTGAGGTGTAGAATGAAAAGAAAAAATAAAATAAAATTCAGGGGCCACATAATGGGATTGGGTGTTGAAAAATGCCAATATATATTCCAAGGAATAATAGGGTAAAGCTTCCCTATACGAGAAATGCGTAAGAGGTTCACAGTTCTATGGTTAATTGATCTGGCTGCAAGTTAGGTCTACTTGGTGTTTTGCCATGTTTACCTGGCCCAACTGTTAGGGTTGAAGGCACTGCTTTTGTCCATCCCAATCGATCATTTTGTTGTTTGTTTGTTAGGTTAAGCTAGGAGGGCAAGAAGAAAACTTCCATTTTAAATTATTAAAAGAATCTTTAATGCATTTGTTCCTTACATTCACTGTCATCTTTTTTTTTTTTTTTTTTTTCTTTTTTTTGGTTGATAAATATACATTCACTGTCATCTGTGAGAATAGTCGTTGTGGCACAGCAAATTTGTATAATTGGGGTGTGAGCTCCTTGAGCTAGCAGCTAATTTGGTAATAAGCGTCTCTAAATTCCTTTACATACTAGCAAAAATACTGTGAAAATGTTCTATTTTCTGAATTGGCTAAAATTTTTATTAAGGAATATATGGTCTACTGATTTAGCATAAACAGAGTACACTTTAATTCTTTTTTGTTTAATTTATTTTTGTTTTTTGCTATGTATATGGTGGGGGCATGATGGTGGAAAAAGTAAAAGAAATCAATTTGACTGAACTTAGATTTTACATGCCTAATCAATCATAAAGCCAAAAAAGAAAAGAAAATTGTCCATGAGTAAGGCCAAACAGGCTAAACCTTTTCTTCAATTTCCGCCACACATCTCACCCCCACCCCCCTCTCTCCCAAAACAAATTAAAAATATCACTTTGTTCACAATTTTAGGCTTCAATTTCAAGCACTCTATCAAAGCTTTAGGCAAAATTACCAATCCAACATATAAGGTAGAAATTAATTCACAGGTCCTACTATAGAGTGTTGAGGTAATTCATGGGCCTAAACTATTCCTCCAATTTAAATTATAGGTTTAAATTCCCCCCTCCCCACAAGGCTAACCCCCTCCTTTTTCTTTAACATAGGTTAGCAGATAGTGTGTTGTCTTTCTATACTACTGCACTTCCTTATTATTGCATCTCTGGCTCGTTCTCTGGGTGCATGTGTACACTTGTCTAGGGAGTGTTGTACATGAAACCAACGTATTTCTTTATGATCATTTTCCTATTGTAAAACCAAGACACCAACCAAAATGGATGTGACTACAGTGCTAACTTATCTTAATGATCTTTGTTTCACTTGTTGTAGAGAAACGCTTCAACAACTTACAACATATTGAATGAAGAAGGTAGGATTGTGGCTGCTGCACTTCTACCATATGGGGTTTCTTCCTAATGTCTAGACTTAGCATTTGAGATGCTTTTCATTTTTAGCTTATGCAAGATGCATTTCAATTCAAGCTACTGAGAGTCCCTTGCCGTTTCTAACAAGAATTATTTGATTTGAGAGGTAGACAACATTTGTTGTATGTAAATAAGCTGGAATTCGTATGGCCCATGATTGTAGATCTTTATGCATTTCGTGTTATTTACTGGAAGGTATTTCATTTTTGAAGCAACAAGCAAGTCTGCTCAAGTTGGCCTCAAGCTTTTGAACATTATCTTAAACATAGTTTCTTGAATTTTTAAATAACTAAATAAATCATAGAGTTAAGGTGTATTGTTTGACATTATAGGTTCTTATTTTCTTGTTTGTTTCCTCTAATTAAAACTAGGACTATGTATTCGTAGTTCAAATTGTGAGAGAGTTTGATGAAAGCAATTATCTTCTTGACATAAGGGCACTCACAGCAGTGGTGCTATATAGGTATAACGGTATTTTTTTCATCTCTCAATCACAAAAAACCATCATGCAGTAGTGGAGCTACAGTGCACATTTATCTTTTAGATTTAGCTCCTCAGCTATAATGCATATTTATCTTTAGATGTGCAAAATCTAAAAAATTTAGCTCCTCAGCTACAGTGCACATTTATCTTTAGATATGCACTATAGCTCACAGGTTAAAAAAAAATATATATATTATTATTATTAACTTCTCTCTCTTCTCTTATTAAATAAACATTTCCTATTCTCTCTCTCTCTCTCTCTCTCTCCGGCTTCTCTTCTTTCTTCTTTCTTCCTTAAATTTTTTTTTTCTCTCTAGATCGCTGGCCAGCTCCCTCATCCCTTAGCTCGCCAGCCAACTCCCTCAACGCTAATCTGTTCTACCGACCCAGCTCGCCGACCCGCCCAAAGCCCCATCGCCCAATCCGTGCCTCTCTCTCTCTCAGTCACTCTCACCTCTCTCTCTCAACGCCTCCGACCCAAGCCTCCGCCGGCCTCAACGTCATCGGCCCNTTTAAATAAAATATATTATAATATAAAAATATTAAATAAATATTAATTTAATTAATACAGCAGATTCTGCTGTGAACAGTCTGCCGAAAGACCTGTACTATCTGCTACAAAATTTCTGCAGAGGGACATTTTACACTTCTAGAAAAGTCTACTGGAGGATACTTCTCAGAGGAAATAGTTATTTGCAACAGTATAGTAATGATGAAAAATTTCCTTTGGCTATAATAGCTTCATTTTTTTTTTTTTTCTAGCTTTTGGTTCTTCAAGGGAAGTAGAGCTAGAATCACTAGCATAAAAAAAAATGATTGAAACCTTGTGAGGGAATGAAGGGATTTTTCTATTTTAAGTGCTGGACCTGAAGGTGGAGGTGGAGAGAGTTTAGAAAGCTTCTAATGCTTCCTTAAAATAAATGAGAGAAGAAGTGGTGGAACTCTGGTTTTGTATGTTTGAATAAGTGGCTTGCCACATGTCTCACATGCATGACAAGGAAAACAAGTGGCATTTACAGGATAGGAACAAGTGGCATTTTTGTTATAGAACTCTATGGTATTGTATTGATATTTTGCTACTGCATTTTTGAGGCAATGCCATTGAACTCTACTATGGTATTGTGGTATTCTACCACAACATTTTGCTGCAATATTTTGCTATAGCATTTTGCTCAAGATACTACTTTGTTTAAATGTTGTTGTGTTCTGCCACAAAATTCTGCTACGAAACTATCCTGTTGTAACATTGCTAGATTCTGCCACAGTACTATCCTGCTGTAATGTTGCTGTATTCTGCCAAAAATTCTGCTACAGTATTATCCTGCTGTAACATTACTGGATTCTGTCACAATACTATCATGTTGTAACATTGCTGTATTCTACCACAGAATTCTGCCACAGCACTATCCTGCTGTAACGTTACTGTATTCTGCCACAGAATTCTGCTAGAGTACTGTCCTGCGGTAACGCTATTGTGTTCTGCCATAGAATTCTACTATGGTACTATCCTGTGGTGACGTTGCTGTATTCTACCGCAGGATTCTGCTATGGGACTGCTCTAACGTTTTAGATACTTTCCTGAGAGTATAGCTTGCAAGGTTTAAGAACATCTGCATGTCTTGCTTTGGTAAGGACTTGGAAACATGTTTGCGAGGGAGAAATATCTTATTCTCCCCATCTTGATCCCAACTCCCTAGTGGAGTCGCCATTTTAATGTAGATGCCTTTTTTGTTGTGTGCGTTGGGCTGAGCTGCCTCCCGCGGTAGTAGGCCCGAGTATTCTGAGTAAAGGAGTTGAGACCGGTCCAACTGCAACTCAATTTGGTCCGGCTTGTGCGCAAACGTTGAGTCCAAGTCTGAGGGAAGACACAACAAAGTGGGCTTATCCTCTGTTTTCTGCCGCAGAAGACTTTTCTCCAGTTTCTGCTGCAGGATTGACATTTCTGCCGCAGAAGGAACTTTTCTCTGATTTCTGCCGCAGAAGGAACTTTTCTGCTGTGCAACAATACTTTCTACTATGCAATGAAGCTATCTGCTGTGCGATAAAGCTTTCTGTTTTGCAGTAAAGTTTCTTGCCGTAAAGCCTCCTGCTGTGCAATAGAGTTGTCTGCTGTACATTAAAACTTTCTACTGTGCTTTAAAACTTTCTGCCGTGTGAATGACTACTCTTCATTTTTACTGCAGAAATATTTTTCCACTTCCTTGGCCTGGCTTGTGCGCAAGCCACACCACGTTTGCTTAAATCTGTTTATAAGCTCACAGAAGGTAAAGTCATTGTTAAGAGGTTATGGCAGACGGACATAATATAGATATTGTAAAGAAAGTATAGTCACTATTCCTGCCACAATAAATAGAGTAAATGGCTTAAAATGCCTCATGTTCAAAGAATAAAACTTAAACAAAGAGTAGAACGGGGTTAGTAGAATCAAAGTAATGGGTCTGCCACACAAAGTATTACTGCGGGACTCTAACCAGGGAAGGAAAAATTGCTCCCTCAACGCAAGTAATTTCAAAGGAGAAATTAATTGCTTTGAGAGGCCAGCCCCAAATGGTATGTGCCCGGGTATGAGTCGTATTTTCCTTCAATAGAGAGCAAGGCTATTGAGGGAGAGAGGGGGTTAACCCATTTGGGTGCATGTCTGCCATAAAACACTTTGTTTTTTCCTTCTTCCTGCTCTGTTATTTTGTTTTATCTTTTCTCTCTGTTTTCTTTCTTAGAATTTTTGCCTTTCTTTTCTTTTTTGCTTTCTTTCTTTCTTTTCTTTGTTTTCTCCTCTTTGTTTTCTCTTTTCCAATTCCTCCCCCCCTTTTCCTATACACAGCTATAGGTCTCTTATATAGAGCTTACCGTGATCGATTTTACTGTTCTAGCCCTTGAATGGCCCTTGTCTGGTATATGAGCCTTTTGCCGACCACTTACCGAGTCAATGGTTCTGACTACCGCCATTGACCAGTGGCTTTTAGACAATGAAGGTTCCTTTTCTACTCGTTTAGTGTGTACCCGCTCCCTCTCGGTCTCTTATGGCATGCACCCAGTGGTTCTTATCCAGTCTTGCCTCTTTTAGGTGGCATGTCATCCCAGTAGGACTGTACCCACCAAAAGAGCCTGGACAAGAAACACAAGAATGGGTTTCCACTCCTCTCCCCACCGCCAGACCGTGCCCTCTCCCATGACCTCACCCTTTCCCATAGTGGCTGGGTATAGGCTGGTGATGCCTGGGTTGTACGCATGCTTTACTTTCTTGATGTTTCATACGTTTGCCGAGGTCTGAGAATAGGTGTGCATATCCTGCCGTGCGCGTTTTGGCTTTTTCTGGGTTGCATCTCCAACGTTTATGACTTGTCCCTTTCTTTGAAGGGTTGGGCCTTGTTGGATCATTGGGCCTCCCTTTAGTTTGGGTGTTTGCTTTGTGGCTTGGCATGTCCTGCCATACCAGATTGTTATTCCTGCTGCTTATCTCAATCCTGCTGGGCCCTTTTGGGCTTGCCGTGTGTTTTTTCTTCTTAGTTTTCACGCCTATCTTTTTTATACAAAAGGATTTGGGCCTTTGTGGGCCAAATGATGTTGACTAGAGCAAAATGGTCTTAGGCTCAATTTATCTTCATCTGCCAAAGCCATCCTGCCAGAGAACTGTATTCTGCGGCAGATTTGCATTCTGCGGCAGACTTGTATTCTGCGGCAGATTTTTGTTCACTTGCACTTCTTTCTTTGGAAATTTCTTGCTCTTCGGTCTTCTTGGTGGGTCTTTGGGCCTTGCTTCTCATTAGGCTTTCTTCTTTATGGGCCTTTGGGTACAAATTTGCAAAAAATGGGCATCAACAATGGTTTTCCTTTATCATAAAGAATGATGAGCATATGCCAGAATCCATTGTTCAAAAGCTCCTCTATATTGGATGAGGGCAAAAAATTTCTTCAACTAGCCTCATAGGTTTGGTTGGAGGAAAGCCAAATTTGAGTACATGGGTCATGGGTGACTCTTGTTGAGGGGCATAAAATAATGTTGGAGAAAGGAGATTTTACTCTTTAAAATCGAACCAACTCATTTCTAATTTTTTTAACCCTTATCCTTACGCTTGAATTACTCCTATATAATAAATTTATTCTTCTTTTGATCCCTTTTCAATTTTCATAAGCAAAAGAAAGAAAGAAAATGTATTTTCTATTTCACTCTTTACTTACTTTTATTATAAAATAAATGTGAGAATTTAAAAAACTCTACATGATAGAGTACACTAAAAACTTTAGAAAACTTTGATCCGGGATCTATGAGGCGAGGCTGATTAAGAGATTCTTTTAAAGAATAACTTGTTCCATTAAAAATCTACTTTTACTAGCTAAGATGATTTTTCAGAAACTTGATTTTTTAGAAAAGAAAAGAAGCAATTATGTACCTTGAAAAGATGAGCGAAAAATATAAGAATTTTTTTTTTTTTTTTTTTTTTTNACACACTTATGACACTTTTACTTATACAGTCATCTAAAGTATTCTTTTGATTTTCAAATTTTATAAAAATTAAAAAAAAAAAAAAAAAAAACTATAAGAGTATCAGTATACTTTTATTTATTTATTTTGGTAGGCCATTTTGAATGTGACCATTCTGTAAATCCATCACAAATCTACTTCCAATGTTGAGAATTTAATATCAATTTTAATTTTTTTAGTCTTTTTTTACACTTTCCCCCGCTTTTTCTTTTTATTATTGTTAGAGATATATTAGCCCATTAGCATAAGCTCAAACTTAATTTTACTTTGTATGCAAGCCAAGTTTCCTACTTTTACTAGAAGTCTATTAGTTTAGGGTTTAGTCTGCTATATATACACATGTTATGATTCATTATAACACATGATTTGTACTACTATGTAGGGGCCTTTTTTGTGCACTGTGCGTTGGGCTGGACTGCCTCCTGCAGTAGTGGGCTCGAGTATTCTGAGTAGGAGAGTTGAGACTGGTCAAACTGTAACTCAATTTAGGCCAGCTTGTGCACAAACTAGGTCTCGTCTGCCAAGAGTGTACTTATGGCAGGCAAAGCTATTTCAAATAAGTTATAGCAAGTAGATATAATAACAACAAAAAAACAAAGTACACTGACTTTTTTAATGGAAAATGACCAAGTAATCCCTATATATGATAATCATAGTGATAACAATGGTTTTTACAAAAGAAATAAAGGAGTAAGTGATAATATGAGTTAATCAAGAATAAATATCAAGTCAAGTTTGGTTCATAGAGACAAAAACCAAAGAGAAAGAACGGCTCCTCTCAATGCAACTAATCTCCTAGGAAATATCCTGCTGTGGAGATTAATAACTTTGAGAGAACCGGACCTAAATGGTTAATGTCCAAAGGAATCCCCTTTTTATTACTTTTCTCGAAGAGGGTAGGATTTTGAAAGGGAGAGAAGGAAATCGACCTACTGGTGCATGCCCACCGTATTAACTCTCTTTGTTTTCTGTTTTCTCTCTTATCTTTTTTTCTTTCCCTTGTTTTTGCTTTCTTTCTATTGTATTTCGTGATCCTCCCCTGTTTTTCGATCCTCCTTTCTAGGCACGGCAAGGGTCTTCTTATAGTGCCTACCCCGACCATATTTTACTACTTTGCCCCTTAACCACCTTTGTCTAGTCTAGGTGTACTTGCAGACCACCCAGGGTTCGTCTGAGTGCCACTCCCTTTTACCAGACAAAGGCAAGTTGTTTTATTCATTAGTCTGCCATGGCACCCTTTCTTGCCACGATGTAGGTGCTTTCTCTCTCTATCCCTCAGGGCATGCACCTAACGGTTCATCCATCAACCTTGCTTCTTTTGGATGGTCTGTCATCCCAATAGGACGTACCTCCCAAAAGAGCTTGGATAGAAGCCACAAAATAGGTTTTTTCCCCTCTCCCCACCACCAAATCATACCCCCCTTACCTCTGACCCATGACCCCACCACGTCCCATATTGGCTGGGTACAAGCTAGTGGTGTCTGGGCCTTGCGCGTGCTTCCCTTTCGTGTATGTCCAAAATCTGCCTGCTGCTCATGCATTTGCCGTGGTCTGGAGCTTTGTTTGCATAGTCTGCCGCTCTTCTTTGTCCTCTTATATGAGCCGTTTTATAATTCACTGTTCCCCTTAGGGGTTGAGCTTTATTCAATACTGGGCTTCACATTTCTTCCAGCCTACTTCTTGATTGTCATCATGTCCTGCCCTATCACCTTGTCATTCTTGCTGTGTTGACTTGATCCTGTCGAGCCCTTTTTTAGGCTTGCCGTGTATTCTTTCCCCAATAGCTTAGCATGACCATGGGTTTTCTTACGTATGAGCTCCTGTGTCCTTTTGTTTTCCATTAGGCATCCTTAGCCCATTTGCTTGCCTTGGGCTTCTCGCCCTTTTCCTAACTTTATGTTCCCATGGGCTTTTACTAACTTCATTGGGCTTCTCTGGCCCAATTACCTCATTCTCATCTTTGGGGTTTATGGGTTTGCCATCAACCCTTTACTCTCTTTGTTTTGCATTGCTTTGGGCCTGCCGCGGCCCATTCTTACTTTTCCATATTGTACACTGCTCATGGGTTTGCTATTTGTTATTTCCTCTTTCCGGGCTCTTTTGAGCCCATTTGATTTCTTAAGACCTATTTATTCATTTTATGAACCTGTGATCCATTATTCCTGCCGCTTGGACTTATGGTTCTTGTTTTTCTATCTTTTTGCCAGCTTCTTTTCGGTTTGTGTTGTTGGGCTTCTTTCTTTCTCTATGATTCTTCAAAAATTGCCCTCAATAGACTATAATATATTATTGTTGTAGCCTTTTGTGATGTAGACCGTTAGGCGAACCACGTAACTCTCGTGTGTTATTGTGTTTTTATACTTTATACTTTCGCTTCTGCATTCATGCTAGCATATTCAACATGGTGTATCAATGCTAATATTTAACCTTTTTTTTCTTTCTGCAAGAAACTTTTATCATAGACAGAGACAATTTTTTTTTTCTCTTTTAGGGCTACTTAAAAAAAAGAAAAAAAAAAAGAAAAAAGAAAAAAAAAAAAGAATGGATGAGGCTGATTTGTTTAAAACTTTAAACCCTGTACTGTCTACAGACAAACTCCATTTCTTTCTCCAATAAAAAATACTTGTTTAGCTCACAATTTCACAAACCCCACTCGCCTACCAAACCAAAAAAAAAATTCAATCTCTTAAAAATTTTCAATCACACTATAAAAAATCCATTCCTTCTTTGCAATAACTGAAAGAAAGAAAGCAAAAAAAAAAGAAAAAATGTCATCTCTGCTTCATCACTCTTATTGCTCATCATCACCTCTCACTTCTCGTTCCTCTTTGAAACTGAATTTCTTCCCAATCTCTCGAATCCCTGCCTCCCAAAACGCCGTCGTAAGCAAAGCAGCTCTCTTCCCTCCTCTTCCTTATTTATTTATTTATTTATTTACAAATTACACACTCTCAGTTCCTCTTTGAAAATTTTCAATTTCAGAGATGTAATTTGGTGGAGCCATTGAAGTACGAGAACGGAAAGCCCTACACTCCATATCTCAGCAGCAGCACTACTGACCAAGCAACAACAACAACAACAACAACAACAACAACAGCGCCTTCCATTTCAAACGCACCGCATTCGGAGAATTCACACGACACCAGGCTCCGTATATTTTCCGGCACCGCCAATCCCGCACTCTCTCAGGTCAATACTCAATTTTTGTTCAGTATATGCAGTATTTATGTGATTAAAATATTGATTAAAATGTGATTTGGTGAAATCAATAGGATCGTTGTTTTAACTTCGGGGTTACAATGTAATGAAATGCAAAAACAGCAGCGTTAAAATGTTTTAGTGAACGTAAGAATCGAGAATTAAAAGAAGAAGTTAAATGAGTGATTGGTAAAAATCAGTAGGATCATGGTATTAACTTCGGGGTTAGTATGTAATGAAATAAAATTAGCAAAATTAAAATGTTTTAGCAAACATAAGAATTTGAGGTTAGCGCGTGTGAGAATTAAAAGAAGTAGCTATGATGTTAAGAAGGAAACTAGGATGTGATTAGAGTTTACCGGACGGAATTGTAAATGAGTGGCGTGCAGCGTGCTTTTGCTTTTGGTTTCAAAACAAGATTGGTAAAATCAGTTGGGGAATTGGGTGGTTTGAGAGCTCGATAGCTTTGTTTTTGCATTTCCTCGGTACCTTTGTGTGTTATGTTTGATTGTTCCAAGGGTTAATAGTTTGTGGGTTGCATCTTGGGTAGTTGGGTTTAAGGGTTGGAAGAGATTTTGTTTTTTTTTTTTTTGTTTTTTTATGAGTTAAGGCTTTATGGTGTGTATTGGCAAAAATGAGAAAATATCTTTGACGTCACTTGTTGCAGCTTCCATTGTTGTTGAATCTTTCAATCATCATCCAAACTCTAATAGCGTGTACATGTAAATCTTTAGCACTGTCCCTAATATATGAGTGACACAGATTAAATGGTGACAACTCTCTCTTTTTTGCACAATAAAATTTCGTTTGAAATGAATGTGTCATGTGCAGCTTATTCTTAATGATATGACTAATTTATTGTTTTACTTCATATTTTTATTGAACTTCTTTTAGTTTTATATGTAGAAAATTCTTTTGTGTACATATTTCTGATGTATCATCACATATTTGATAGGAAATAGCATGCTACATGGTCTGGAGCTTGGAAAAATTAAGATTAAACGTTTTGCTGATGGTGAGATATATGTCAGTTGCAAGAGAGTGTCAGAGGGTGTGATGTTTATCTTGTGCAACCTACATGTCCTCCTGCAAATGAGAATCTTATGGAGCTTCTGATAATGATTGATGCTTGTCGGAGGGCTTCAGCCAAAAATATTACTGCAGTGATTCCATATTTCGGATATGCCAGGGCTGATAGAAAGGTAACTTTGTATGACTAGCAAAGAATCTGAAAAAGGGAATTTATCTTGTTTTAGCATTAGCGTCAAATCAAATGTGCAAACATGTATTTTTATGGGTCTTCAGTCAATTCCTAGTTCAAATTGTTGAATTAGATAACAAGATGAGTGTACATCTCTTCATGGGTTCATAATAGCTTACCTTTTTTCTATAGCAAATCATGGCCTTAAAATCCTATAATGTGTACGGTCAGGTTCATTATGTTCATTTCTTGCAGTGAGGGCCTTATACTACATCAATGATAAGTGATCAACTTCATTGGGTTTTCTTCTCTGAGTTTGTGATCAATCATTGTGGTATATGTTACTTTATTGCTAGTGTATTTTTGCTTTTTAAGTATCCATTTCCATATTATAATTTTAATAAAATGCCGAAGCATAAAGAATAACAGATTTAAACCAAGTAGGAAAGCTTTAAAAGCATAAATGGTATGAACTTTAAAGCCTAAGATATTTACAAGCGTCTGCATGTGCATTTTTTAGGAATTCTTCCAGACTGGTGGTTGTAGTCAACATTGATACTCAAGATAAGTCTTTGCTGAATTCGAGTTTGTTTTACTCATAATTTCAAAATATTGATCTTTCAGACTCAAGGGCGTGAATCAATTGCAGCCAAACTTGTAGCAAATTTGATTACGGAAGCAGGTGCAAACCGTGTTCTTGCTTGTGATCTTCATTCAGGGCAGTCCATGGGCTATTTTGATATACCGGTGGATCATGTGTATGGTCAGGTAAGAAATGAATGCTACTTGCATTTCTTCTATGTTAGTATCTACATACAAAGGCCAGAGTTTGACAAGGATTTCTTGTCTCTAACAAAGCTACTTGAAGTTGAATCGAATTGAGATAGAATTTGGTTTTGCTAAAAAAAAATAAAACAGAATACTTATGTTATATTCCTTTCTTCCATAAGTGTCTTTACATTCTGGAAAATATCCTAAAATTCCTCTAAAAAAATTTCAATGGGTTTGTCTTAATATAATCTGAAGATTGCGAATTCATTCAAGACGGTTGGTTTATGATCATCATAGAAAAATGCCTCTGGCTTTTTGAGTACAATAAATAACTTGAGAGTCTGCTTAATGAGCATCCAATAAGGGTCTTTGCTATTTTAGTATTTACATACAAGGGTGCTGGAGTTTGAGAAGGATTTCTTGTCTCCGACAAAGCTAGCTGAAGTTAAATCAAATTGAGATAGAATTTGGCTTTGCTGAAAAAGCTTAAACAGAATAATTATATTACTTTCTCCTATAAGTGTCTTTTACATTCTGGGTAAATATCCAAAAACAACTTAATTAAATTTCTCATTGGATTTATCTTATTGTAGTCTGAAGATTGCTTAATCATTCAAGACAGTTGGTTTTCGATTATCATAGAAATGCCTTTGGCTTTTTGAGTACTGTAAATAACGAGTCTGCTTGATGAGCATCCAATTAGGGGCGTTGTTTCACTCTGCGAGTCTTCTTCAATGTTAGAAACAACCAGTGTTTATTTTGTTGCTCTCAGCTGCATCAGTCTCACTGATCCTTGATGCATGACCTATAGAAACAACCAATGTTTATTTTTTAGTAACTTTTCATTATAAACTAATTAATCAATTGGTAATATTTTTTACTTTGTGCATCACCAGCCTGTGATACTTGATTACCTCGCCAGCAAATATATATGTTCTGACGATCTGGTAGTGGTCTCACCAGATGTTGGTGGTGTTGCCAGAGCCCGTGCTTTTGCCAAAAAGTTATCTGATGCCCCTCTAGCCATTGTAGATAAAAGGCGTCATGTACACAATGTTGCAGAGGTACGATCTATTGAAATTTACTTTTGTCAGTGTCAATTTATTTAGATTTTGGTCTATTTATGCTTGGTTATTTCGTTTTACAGAATTCCTACAGTTCATAGAAAAAAAAAGTAACATGAAGCATCATTTGGAAGAGAGATGGGAAATTTGTGAAATTATTTTTGTTTGTTTTTTTAACAAAAGAAGAAGATTGATTCATTTTGAGATTCTGTAAGAAATGGTTATGACTAGGTATCAATGTATCATAACATTACACATTAAAATACCTATCAAAAAAAAAAACATTACACGTTAAAATGAAAAACCTTAGTATCCCTCGTCCCTTGAAGTCTTGGGATGAGTGAACTTTAAATTATTTCTTTTTCTGATTTAGTGATTCCATCATAAACCAAGATCACAAAATTAAAAATTAGAGATTTCTGTTATTATTTAAGATTTTCACTTTCAGCTTCCAAATGCTAATCAATGCTATGGCCCAAAGTCATAATCCTTTTTTGATGGGTGAGTTACTCATGGACCCATTGGACAGAATAACAAAAGAATTTGATGATGAAATGTATAACTGCAAGTTGTCTTTAATGTAAACGCGTTCTTAGGCTTTGTCAATTATTTGCATATGTAAAATTGTGTCATGCTATTAGCACCAATATGTAAAAGCTGTTTTGGTCTTCAAATGTGTCCTGGAGAATATCAATATGTCCATTTTTTTTTCTAACAGACCATTTGTACATTTTAGAAAAGAAAAAAGGACTTACTTTTAATGTGCTTGAGAAACTTTGAAATCCTGTATCGTCTGAAGCATCCTTGACATATTTTTTATATGCTTCTATTTCCCAACCAACCAAAATGAGCTCCAAGTCTATCTAGTCTGACACCTTGTATTCAGTATTATATACTTGCAACTATATTGCTTTCTTTTTTTTTTTTTCCTTTGAAGTCTATAAAGTCGTTTCAGACTTTTTTATTGCCATTTTGCTATGTTGTCCTGCAAATCATAGAATTACATCATACATCAAGTTTATCTTTAAATTCTAATACACACATATAATATAAGTAATTAAGTACATACATATGTATTTTCTTAAATCCCTCAAAAGCTTCTTTTATGTTGTTCATTATTAGTTTATTTTTTGATTTACAAATAATTGCATATTTTGCTGGAAAATCACATGGCAGGGACTTAACCCTAACCCAAAGTTAGTTAGTAGAGTTTATGAAGGGACACTGTGCTCAATAATGTGATAGTACAGAATGCAAAACTGAACTGTTGATTTGCACTGACTAAGAAGGAGGCATGAACATTTACTAGCCAGTTGTATTATGATAATGTAAAATCTAATATAAATGGTAATGCTTGTTTATGGAGCACAAGTACTATTCTGACATAAATTTTGCCAAATTGCCTCAGGTTGAATCAAGCAAGCAGGGTGTACTATAGCATTAAGCAGATTTTTATTCTTTGGAAATCTGTGAAAAGACTTTTAGACCACCCTCACTGTCTTTCTCCCCCATTAGTTTACTTTTCTCTTTGGACAGTGCAACAGATTGTTGCAAATTTTACTTGCCAATAAGCTGGACCAAAAGTGGAACTTCCAGCCCCAACCTCAAGACAGGGTGGAGGGTGAAGTCGTGGGTTCAAGACCCATTAGGTGTGTTTTGTGTGTGTTGCTGCTAAAAAAGAATTCCTTCTTATGAATGTCAAAATGCGGCTTTGATTGTTGGAATATATCTTTGGTGGTACCCCCTTAGACCTACAATTGCGTACTTGTGTGTAGTGGCTTGCATCTTTTGAGGAAGTTAGAAATTTATCATTTAGGGATGACTACAGAGTGGGTTTGGAGCAGCAATCTCATTCCTCATCCTTGCCCCTGCCCCTAAATGGCCCACTGTTACTTGCCCTGCCCAGCCAAGCCTCCAAACACCACAAAAACCACCATCTGTAACACACACTTAAATCCACAAAACCACCACTGCCACCAACAACTAAAGACTACCACTCATTGCTATACCAAACCACCATCTACAACACCCACCACAAATTAGTTCAAAATTTTCTAAGTTAAATATCCTTCAGCAAAGTTAAGAAAAGCATTAATAGACTTATAATGCTCCATACATGTAGGATTTGTTCACTCACACAAAAATGTCAACAGCTTTCAAATGATTAGAAGATTTTAAGTACACTATCAACAACAGTTTTTCTTCTTCAAAGATGACATCACATCCAAAACAATTCATTAATCCATTAATGGCAGCTATTAAAATTTCGTGATTGGGGCTCCTGAGTTGAGTTGTGGGCGGAAAAGAGTAGTAAGTTCATAATGTAGATTTAAAATTATTAGTTACAATTCATATGTAGCAAGGATACTTCTATGATCGTAGTTTTATTGGATACTGGTACTTCTCATATACCCCATGATATGCAAAACATCAATATCGATAGACAGAGTAATTATAAATTCAAACCATAAAGCAGTTAAAAAATTGTAGAGATTTGCTATTTAGCATCTTATCCCTAGCACAATGTGTCCTGATTTGGTGTATTGTCTCCTACTTTTTAAAAGTGTCACATGAGTGTGTCCATATTTCATTGTATCCATATGCTAGATTTGTATATCTGCTTGATAGGGATTTTTAAATGTTTTCTTGTAGAATGATAATATCACTCCCCCAAGCATATTTTTGTAGACTTTCCACATGTCCTGGATTTCTAAACCTGAACCAAAATGCTCTAGATTTCCAAGTCCAAGTCCATGTCTACTTTCACTTCTGCTAAAATGAAATAAACATGGCTCTTTTTTATGAAATAAATGTGGAAAAAAAAGGCCTTTAGCATGTGGTGGTATTGAAAAGGCAACGTCTTGGAAGGAAATAATGATTGTCTTTTGAAGGAAACCTGCTAAAAATTGTTGTTCTATAAATTTTTTGCTATGATGTTACCTTGTTTGTTTCCATATTGAAACATTTCTCGTTAGATTTACAAAAGTATATTGAATGTCATCATGCAGGTGATGAATCTGATTGGCGATGTGAAGGGAAAAGTAGCAGTTATGGTGGATGATATGATTGACACTGCTGGTGGGTTTTCCACCTTTTAAAAAATATAAGAAGATATGAGTGACCACTGCTTAGAATTAAAGTTAATTATTGGATATAGCAATCTTAAAGTTCTTGCTTGTTATGGTTATGTTTTGTTCTAGATAATCCATCACCAACAATTGAATGACATATGACAATATTTATTCCTAGAGGAAAAAAAAAAAAAAACACATTGGAATTTAGGACTTATAGTATGCTTTTTGTGTAGAGAAAATGATTTCACAATGGTGGTAGTATGATGGTGGTGAGGTTGGAAAAGTAAGGAGAGTATTGTATCTGGATTTAGTATAGTGGTTGAGTACTAGGCTATGGCGCATACATCTAAGAACCTACTTGAGGAGTTGATGTTTGATTTGAAGCTGCCTAGGATTATGTATGTGACAATCAAACAGTGATTCACATTGTTTCTAATCTTTTATTTCGTGTGTGGACCAAGGATATAGAGATGAATTGTCATTGTGTTCAAGAAAGAGTGGAGAGTGGTGTAATGATTCAATAGGAGTCCAAGTGGATGATAAGTTCACTAACCTTTGTGCAAAACTAATTTGGATACACTTCACAAGAACCAACGGTGTGCATGGATTTTTTAAATTATTTTCCATGCACCTTTGCGCTTGCATTATTTTGTTGATTCTCTAGCAGGTAGACTTCTGGGTATGAGCTACTTGGTTGTGCCTCACCTGCATGCAGTAGTTATTTGAGTATCTTCCAATTTTTAAATCAATTTGTCATTTTGAAATTACTATCGTCACTCTAACTTTTGCATTAGTTATTTTTCTTTTGACTCTCTCTCTCTCTCTCTCTCTCTCACACACACACACACACAAATGCATACAAACATTCCTTTGAATGTTCCTGCAATTAATACATAGGTTGATAAATGAATCTTACTCATCATGTGACAATCTTGTTTGTAAATTTTCAAGTTTGTGAATGGAACAGTTCTTAAGCTATATTGTTATTATGTAGCTACAATAACCATGGATGATATTTCAACTACCTCAGGGACCTGACTAGATGTCTCATGTTTTCAGAATTCTTAATTAGTGTTGCTTTTCCTTGTTATCATCAACTCTGTTTGTCTGGTGCTTTCAGGGACTATTTCGAAAGGTGCAGCACTTTTACACCAAGAGGGTGCTAGGGAAGTGTATGCATGCAGTACACATGCTGTCTTTAGGTATCTAGATCCTTTCTAGTGCATGAATATTCTTTTTTGTTCATATGTTAATTACTTTCATTAGCAGAAGCTGCCAATTGCATGATGTACATGATTGGTAGTTGAAACTGCAGCCAATAGCTGTTGGTTGTTTTCTTCTTTTAGGGTAAAAAAGCTGTTAGATTTAGGCTGGTCATGATGAAGAAAGTTTGTAAACCCTTGTGAATATATACTTGTGTTGTGTATGGAGAGTTATTCATGGCAGGATTTGTCATGAGCTACTGTTTTCTGTTCATATGTCTGCTACTGCTTTTATATCTGTGTAGTATGATTTGTATGTCCTGTTGTGAGCAAAGATAGGTAGGCTCATGGACAGTTGAGAAGTTGAGATTAAGAGGTATAGTAGGTGGAATAGTCGTACACTGGAAATGATTGTTTGTCTCCCTAGTGAGTGCTTCTTCTCTCTGGTTTGAATGTATTTGCCTTTCTATTTTAAGTTAGGTTGAGAAATCTAGTATGTTAATTCAAGTAGTTTGGAATTCCATGACATCAGTTAAATTAATTTTGCTAGTAGGTAGAAACATTTTATCACTTTTGTGTAGTCTCCAGCACTACAAAGTTAAGAATTATTCTATTTACACACTAGTTTGGATGCTACAATGGATTTATCATTGTGATTGTAGCAAAGTAACTTTTTGGATGGTCATAAATACTAGGCTCTGCATGTCTTTTGAAATATAGTTTAGGCATGATTAAGGACCTAAGAAATGTCCTTGCTTTTGTTGTTAAATTCCTCTAATTGATCGATATCATGATTACTAGGTTCTGT